>NW_027646043.1:0-218000 GCF_951394435.1 Stenella coeruleoalba | reverse complement strand
TTAGGGGGAGCGTGCGTGTGATGGCGCGGGTTAGTGTTAGCGTACGTGTTAGGATTGTGGGACGGGTGAGGGTCAGGGTTCGGGGAAGGGTTAGGGTTAGGGGTCGGGCTAGGGTTAGGGTTACGGGACAGGGACGGTTTAGAGCCCAGGTGAGGGTACGGCAAAGCTTTAGGGGGAGCGTGTGTATGAGGGCGTGGGTTAGTGTTAGCGTACGGGTTAGGAGTAGGGGACGGTTGAGGATCAGGCTTCGGGGAAGGGTTAGTGTTAGGGTTCGGGCTAGGGTTAGGGTTAGGACCAGGGACGGTTTAGGGTCCAGGTGAGGGTACGGCAACGCTTTAGGGGGAGCGTGCGTGTGAGGGCGCGGGTTAGTGTTAGCGTACGGGTTAGGATTAGGGGACGGAGGAGGGTCAGGCTTCGGAGAAGGGTTAGGGTTAGGGTTCGGGCTAGGGTTAGGGTTAGGGGACGGGGACGGTTTAGGGTCCAGGTGAGGGGACAGCAACGCTTTAGGGGGAGCGTGCGTGTGAGGGCGTGGGTTAGTGTTAGCGTACGGGTTAGGATTAGGGGACGGGTGAGGGTCAGGCTTCGGGGAAGGGTTAGGGTTAGTGTTCGGGCTAGGGTTAGGGTTAGGACCAGGGACGGTTTAGGGTCCAGGTGAGGGTAAGGCAACGCTTCACGGGGAGCGTGCGTGTGAGGGCGCGGGTTAGTGTTAGCGTACGGGTTAGGATTAGGGGACGGGGGAGGGTCAGGCTTCGGGGAAGGGTTAGGGTTAGGGTTCGGGCTAGGGTTAGGGTTAGGGGACGGGGACGGTTTAGGGTCCAGGTGAGGGTACGGCAACGCTTTAGGGGCAGCGTGTGTGTGAGGGCCCGGGTTAGTGTTAGCGTACGGGTGAGGATTAGGGCACGTGTGAGGGTCAGGCTTCGGGGAAGTGTTAGGTTTAGGGTTCGGGCTAGGGTTAGGGTTAGGGGACGGGGACGGTTTAGGGTCCAGGTGAGGGTACGGCAACGCTTTAGGGGGAGCGTGCGTGTGAGGGCGCGGGTTAGTGTTAGCGTACGGGTTAGGATTAGGGGACGTGTGAGAGTCAGGCTTCGGGGAAGGGTTAGGGTTAGGGTTCGGGCTAGGGTTAGGGTTAGGGGATGGGGACGGTTTCGGGTCCAGGTGAGGGTACGGCAACGCTTTAGGGGGAGCGTGCGTGTGAGGGCGCGGGTTAGTGTTAGCGTACGGGTTAGGATTAGGGGACGGGTGAGGGTCAGGCTTCGGGGAAGGGTTAGGGTTAGGGTTCGGGCTAGGGTTAGGGTTAGGACCGGGGACGGTTTAGGGTCCAGGTGAGGGTACGGCAACGCTTTAGGGGGAGTGTGCGTGTGAGGGCGCGGGTTAGTGTTAGCGTACGGGTTAGGATTAGGGGACTGGGGAGGGTCAGGCTTCGGGGAAGGGTTAGGGTTAGGGTTCGGGCTAGGGTTAGGGTTAGGGGACGGGGACGGTTTAGGGTCCAGGTGAGGGTACGGCAACGCTTTAGGGGCAGCGTGCGTGTGAGGGCGCGGGTTAGTGTTAGCGTACGGGTTAGGATTAGGGGACGTGTGAGGGTCAGGCTTCGGGGAAGGGTTAGGGTTAGGGTTCGGGCTAGGGTTAGGGTTAGGGGATGGGGACGGTTTAGGGTCCAGGTGAGGGTACGGCAACGCTTTAGGGGGAGCGTGCGTGTGAGGGCGCGGGTTAATGTTAGCGTACGGGTTAGGATTAGGGGACGGGGGAGGGTCAGGCTTCGGGGAAGGGTTAGGGTTAGGGTTCGGGCTAGGGTTAGGGTTAGGGGACGGGGACGGTTTAGGGTCCAGGTGAGGGTACGGCAACGCTTTAGGGGGAGCGTGCGTGTGAGGGCGCGGGTTAGTGTTAGCGTACGGGTGAGGATTAGGGGACGTGTGAGGGTCAGGCTTCGGGGAAGTGTTAGGTTTAGGGTTCGGGCTAGGGTTAGGGTTAGGGGACGGGGACGGTTTAGGGTCCAGGTGAGGGTACGGCAACGCTTTAGGGGGAGCGTGCGTGTGAGGGCGCGAGTTAGTGTTAGCGTACGGGTTAGGATTAGGGGACGGGTGAGGGTCAGGCTTCGGGGAAGCGGTTGGGTTAGGGTTCGGGCTAGGGTTAGGGTTAGGGGACGGGGACGGTTTAGGGTCAGGTGAGGGTACGGCAACCCTTTAGGGGGAGCGTGCGTGTGAGGGCGCGGGTTAGTGTTAGCGTACGGGTTAGGATTAGGGGACGGGTGAGGGTCAGGCTTCGGGGAAGGGTTAGGGTTATGGTTCGGGCTAGGGTTAGGGTTAGGGTACGGGGACGGTTTAGGGTCCAGGTGAGGGTACGGCAACGCTTTAGGGGGAGCGTGCGTGTGAGGGCGCGGGTTAGTGTTAGCGTACGGGTTAGGATTAGGGGACGGGTGAGGGTCAGGCTTCGGGGAAGGGTTAGGTTTAGGGTTCCGGCTAGGGTTAGGGGACGGGGACGGGGACGGTTTAGGGTCCAGGTGAGGGTACGGCAACGCTTTAGGGGGAGCGTGCGTGTGAGGGCGCGGGTTAGTGTTAGCATACGGGTTAGGATTAGGGGACGGGTGAGGCTCAGGCTTCGGGGATGTGTTAGGGTTAGGGTTCGGGCTAGGGTTAGGGTTAGGGGACGGGGACGGTTTAGGGTCCAGGTGAGGCTACGGCAACGCATTAGGGGGAGCATGCGTGTGAGGGCGCGGGTTAGTGTTAGCGTACGGGTTAGGATTAGGGGACGGGTGAGGGTCAGGCTTCGGGGAAGGGTAAGGGTTAGGGTTCGGGCTAGGGTTAGGGTTCGGGGACGGGGACGGTTTAGGGTCCAGGTGAGGGTACGGCAACGCTTTAGGGGGAGAGTGCGTGTGAGGGCGCGGGTTAGTGTTACTTACGGCTTAGGATTAGGGGACGGGTGCGGGTCAGGCTTCGGGGAAGGGTTAGGGTTAGGGTTCGGGCTAGGGTTAGGGTTAGGGGACGGGGACGGTTTAGTGTCCAGCTGAGGGTACGGCAACGCTTTAGGGGGAGTGTGCGTGTGAGGGCGCGGGTAAGTGTTAGTGTACGGGTTAGGATTAGGGGACGGGTGAGGGTCAGGCTTCGGGGAAGTGTTAGGGTTAGGGTTCGGGCTAGGGTTAGGGTTAGGGGCCGCGGACGGTTTAGGGTCCAGGTGAGGGTACGGCAATGCTTTAGGGGGAGCGTGCGTGTGATGGCGCGGGTTAGTGTTAGCGTACGGGTTAGGATTAGGGGACGGGTGAGGATCAGGTTTCGGGGAAGGGTTAGGGTTAGGGGTCGGGCTAGGGTTAGGGTTACGGGACAGGGACGGTTTAGAGCCCAGGTGAGGGTACGGCAAAGCTTTAGGGGGAGCATGTGTCTGAGGGCGTGGGTTAGTGTTAGCGTACGGGTTAGGAGTAGGGGACGGTTGAGGGTCAGGCTTCGGGGAAGGGTTAGTGTTAGGGTTCGGGCTAGGGTTAGGGTTAGGGGACGGGGACGGTTTAGGGTCCAGGTGAGGGTACGGCAACGCTTTAGGGGGAGCGTGCGTGTGAGGGCGAGGGTTAGTGTTAGCGTACGGGTTAGGATTAGGGGACGGGTGAGGGTCAGGCTTCGGGGAAGGGTTAGGGTTCGGGTTCGGGCTAGGGTTAGGGTTAGGGGATGGGGACGGTTTAGGGTCCAGGTGAGGGTACGGCAACGCTTTAGGGGGAGCGTGCATGTGAGGGCGTGGGTTAGTGTTAGCGTAAGGGTTAGGATTAGGGGACGGGTGAGGGTCAGGCTTCGGGGAAGGGTTAGGGTTAGGGTTCGGGCTAGGGTTAGGGTTAGGACCAGGGACGGTTTAGGGTCCAGGTGAGGGTACGGCAACGCTTTAGGGGGAGCGTGCGTGTGAGGGCGCGGGTTAGTGTTAGCGTACGGGTTAGGATTAGGGGACGGGGGAGGGTCAGGCTTCGGGGAAGGGTTAGGGTTAGGGTTCGGGCTAGGGTTAGGGTTAGGGGACGGGGACGGTTTAGGGTCCAGGTGAGGGTACGGCAACGCTTTAGGGGCAGCGTGCGTGTGAGGGCGCGGGTTAGTGTTAGCGTACGGGTGAGGATTAGGGGACGTGTGAGGGTCAGGCTTCGGGGAAGGGTTAGGGTTAGGGTTCGGGCTAGGGTTAGGGTTAGGGGACGGGGACGGTTTAGGGTCCAGGTGAGGGTACGGCAACGCTTTAGGGGGAGCGTGCGTGTGAGGGCGCGGGTTAGTGTTAGCGTACGGGTTAGGATTAGGGGACGTGTGAGAGTCAGGCTTCGGGGAAGGGTTAGGGTTAGGGTTCGGGCTAGGGTTAGGGTTAGGGGATGGGGACGGTTTAGGGTCCAGGTGAGGGTACGGCAACGATTTAGGGGGAGCGTGCGTGTGAGGGCGCAGGTTAGTGTTAGCGTACGGGTTAGGATTAGGGAACGGGTGAGGGTCAGGCTTCGGGGAAGGGTTAGGGTTAGGGTTCGGGCTAGGGTTAGGGTTAGGACCGGGGACGGTTTAGGGTCCAGGTGAGGGTACGGCAACGCTTTAGGGGGAGCATGCGTGTGAGGGCGCGGGTTAGTGTTAGCGTACGGGTTAGGATTAGGGGACGGGGGAGGGTCAGGCTTCGGGGAAGGGTTAGGGTTAGGGTTCGGGCTAGGGTTAGGGTTAGGGGACGGGGACGGTTTAGGGTCCAGGTGAGGGTACGGCAACGCTTTAGGGGCAGCGTGCGTGTGAGGGCGCGGGTTAGTGTTAGCGTACGGGTTAGGATTAGGGGACGTGTGAGGGTCAGGCTTCGGGGAAGGGTTAGGGTTAGGGTTCGGGCTAGGGTTAGTGTTAGGGGATGAGGACGGTTTAGGGTCTAGGTGAGGGTACGGCAACGCTTTAGGGGGAGCGTGCGTGTGAGGGTGCGGGTTAGTGTTAGCGTACGGGTTAGGATTAGGGGACGTGTGAGGGTCAGGCTTCGGGGAAGAGTTAGGGTTAGTGTTCGGGCTAGGGTTAGGGTTGGGGATGGGGACGGTTTAGGGTCCAGGTGAGGGTACGGCAACGCTTTAGGGGGAGCGTGCGTGTGAGGGCGCGGGTTAGTGTTAGCGTACGGGTTAGGATTAAGGGACAGGTGAGGGTCAGGCTTCAGGGAAGGGTTAGGGTTAGGGTTCGGGCTAGGGTTAGGGTTAGGACCGGGGACGGTTTAGGGTCCAGGTGAGGGTACGGCAACGCTTTAGGGGGAGCGTGTGTGTGAGGGCGCGGGTTAGTGTTAGCGTACGGGTTAGGATTAGGGGACGGGGGAGGGTCAGGCTTCGGGGAAGTGTTAGGGTTAGGGTTCGGGCTAGGGTTAGGGTTAGAACCGGGGACGGTTTAGGGTCCAGGTGAGGGTACGGCAACGCTTTAGGTGGAGCGTGCGTGTGAGGGCGCGGGTTAGTGTTAGCGTACGGGTGAGGATTAGGGGACGTGTGAGGGTCAGGCTTCGGGGAAAGGTTAGGGTTAGGGTTCGGGCTAGGGTTAGGGTTAGGACCGGGGACGGTTTAGGGTCCAGGTGAGGGTACGGCAATGCTTAGGGGGAGCGTGCGTGTGAGGGCGCGGGTTAGTGTTAGCGTACGGGTTAGGATTAGGGGACGGGTGAGGGTCAGGCTTCGGGGAAGGGTTAGGGTTAGGGTTCGGGCTAGGGTTAGGGTTAGGGGACGGGGACGGTTTAGGGTCCAGGTGAGGGTACGGCAACGCTTTAGGGGGAGCGTGCGTGTGAGGGCGCGGGTTAGTGTTACCGTACGGGTTAGGATTAGGGGACGTGTGAGGGTCAGGCTTCGGGGAAGGGTTAGGGTTAGGGTTCGGGCTAGGGTTAGGGTTGGGGATGGGGACGGTTTAGGGTCCAGGTGAGGGTACGGCAACGCTTTAGGGGGAGCGTGCGTGTGAGGGCGCGGGTTAGTGTTAGCGTACGGGTTAGGATTAGGGGACGGGTGAGGGTCAGGCTTCGGGGAAGGGTTAGGGTTAGGGTTCGGGCTAGGGTTAGGGTTAGGGGACGGGGACGGTTTAGGGTCCAGGTGAGGGTACGGCAACGCTTTAGGGGGAGCGTGCGTGTGAGGGCACGGGTTAGTGTTAGCGTACGGGTTAGGATTAGGGGACGGGTGAGGGTCAGGCTTCGGGGAAGGTTTAGGGTTAGGGTTCGCGCTAGGGTTAGGGTTAGGGGACGGGGATGGTTTAGGGTCCAGGTGAGGGTACGGCAACGCTTTAGGGGGAGCGTGTGTGTGAGGGCGCGGGTTAGTGTTAGCGTACGGGTTAGGATTAGGGGACGGGTGAGGGTCAGGCTTCGGGGACGTGTTAGGGTTAGGGTTCGGGCTAGGGTTAGGTTTAGGGGACGGGGACGGTTTAGGGTCTAGGTGAGGGTACGGCAACACTTTAGGGGGAGCGTGCGTGTGAGGGCGTGGGTTAGTGTTAGCGTACGCGTTAGGATTAGGGGACGGGTGAGAGTCTGGCTTCGGGGAAGGGTTAGGGTTAGGGTTCGGGCTAGGGTTAGGGTTAGGGGACGGGGACGGTTTAGGGTCCAGGTGAGGGTACGGCAACGCTTTAGGGGGAGCGTGCGTGTGAGGGCGCGGGTTAGTGTTAGCGTACGGGTTAGGATTAGGGGACTGGTGAGGGTCAGGCTTCGGGGAAGGGTTAGGGTTAGGGTTCGGGCTAGGGTTAGGGTTAGGACCGGGGACGGTTTACGGTCCAGGTGAGGGTACGGCAACGCTTTAGGGGGAGCGTGCGTGTGAGGGCGCGGGTTAGTGTTAGCGTACGGGTTAGGATTAGGGGACGGGTGAGGGTCAGGCTTCGGGGAAGGGTTAGGGTTAGGGTTCGGGCTAGGGTTAGGGTTAGGGGACGGGGACGGTTTAGGGTCCAGGTGAGGGTAAGGCAACGCTTTAGGGGGAGCGTGCGTGTGAGGGCGCGGGGTAGTGTTAGCGTACGGGTTAGGATTATGGTACGGGTGAGGGTCAGGCTTCAGGGAAGGGTTAGGGTTAGGGTTCGGGCTAGGGTTAGGGTTAGGGGACGGGGACGGTTTAGGGTCCAGGTGAGGGTACGGCAACGCTTTAGGGGGAGCGTGCGTGTGAGGGCGCGGGTTAGTGTTAGCGTACGGGTTAGGATTAGGGGACGGGTGAGGGTCAGGCTTCGGGGAAGGGTTAGGGTTAGGGTTCGGGCTAGGGTTAGGGTTAGGGGACGGGGACGGTTTCGGGTCCAGGTGAGGGTACGGCAACGCTTTAGGGGGAGCGTGCGTGTGAGGGCTCGGGTTAGTGTTAGCGTACGGGTTAGGATTAGGGGACGGGTGAGGGTCAGGCTTCGGGGAAGGGTTAGGTTTAGGGTTCGGGCTAGGGTTAGGGTTAGGGGATGGGGACGGTTTAGGGTCCAGGTGAGGGTACGGCAACGCTTTAGTGGGAGCGTGTGTGTGAGGGCGCGGGTTAGTGTTAGCGTTCGGATTAGGATCAGGGGACGGGTGAGGGTCAGGCTTCGGGGAAGGGTTAGGGTTAGGGTTTGGGCTAGGGTTAGGGTTAGGGGACGGGGACGGTTTAGGGTCCAGGTGAGGGCACGGCAACGCTTTAGGGGGAGCGTGCGTGTGAGGGCGTGGGTTAGTGTTAGCGTACGGGTTAGGATTAGGGGACGGGTGAGGGTCAGGCTTCGGGGAAGTGTTAGGGTTAGGGTTCGGGATAGGGTTAGGGTTAGGGGACGGGGACGGTTTAGGGTCCAGGTGAGGGTACGGCAACCCTTTAGGGGGAGCGTGCGTGTGAGGGCGAGGGTTAGTGTTAGCGTACGGGTTAGGATTAGGGGACGGGTGAGGGTCAGGCTTCGGGGAAGGGTAAGGGTTAGGGTTCGGGCTAGGGTTAGGGTTAGGGGATGGGGTCGGTTTAGGGTCCAGGTGAGGGTACGGCAACGCTTTAGGGGGAGCGTGTGTGTGAGGTCGCGGGTTAGTGTTAGCGTACGGGTTAGGATTAGGGGACGGGTGAGGGTCAGGCTTCGGGGAAGGGTTAGGGTTAGGGTTCGGGCTAGGGTTAGGGGACGGGGACGGGGACGGTTTAGGTTCCAGGTGAGGGTACGGCAACGCTTTAGGGGGAGCGTGCGTGTGAGGGCACGGGTTAGTGTTAGCGTACGGGTTAGGATTAGGGGACGGGTGAGGGTCAGGGTTCGGGGAAGGGTTAGGGTTAGGGTTCGCGCTAGGGTTAGGGTTAGGGGACGGGGACGGTTTAGGGTCCAGGTGAGGGTACGGCAACGCTTTAGGGGGAGCGTGCGTGTGAGGGCACGGGTTAGTGTTAGCGTACTGGTTAGGATTAGTGGACGGGTGAGGGTCAGGCTTCGGGGAAGGGTTAGGGTTAGGTTTCGGGCTAGGGTTAGGGTTAGGGGACGGGGACGGTTTAGGGTCCAGGTGAGGGTACGGCAACGCTTTAGGGGGAGCGTGCGTGTGAGGGCGCGCGTTAGTGTTAGCGTACGGGTTAGGATTAGGGGACGTGTGAGGGTCAGGCTTCGGGGAAGGGTTAGGGTTAGGGTTCGGGCTAGGGTTAGTGTTAGGGGATGAGGACGGTTTAGGGTCTAGGTGAGGGTACGGCAACGCTTTAGGGGGAGCGTGCGTGTGAGGGTGCGGGTTAGTGTTAGCGTACGGGTTAGGATTAGGGGACGTGTGAGGGTCAGGCTTCGGGGAAGAGTTAGGGTTAGTGTTCGGGCTAGGGTTAGGGTTGGGGATGGGGACGGTTTAGGGTCCAGGTGAGGGTACGGCAACGCTTTAGGGGGAGCGTGCGTGTGAGGGCGCGGGTTAGTGTTAGCGTACGGGTTAGGATTAAGGGACAGGTGAGGGTCAGGCTTCAGGGAAGGGTTAGGGTTAGGGTTCGGGCTAGGGTTAGGGTTAGGACCGGGGACGGTTTAGGGTCCAGGTGAGGGTACGGCAACGCTTTAGGGGGAGCGTGTGTGTGAGGGCGCGGGTTAGTGTTAGCGTACGGGTTAGGATTAGGGGACGGGGGAGGGTCAGGCTTCGGGGAAGGGTTAGGGTTAGGGTTCGGGCTAGGGTTAGGGTTAGAACCGGGGACGGTTTAGGGTCCAGGTGAGGGTACGGCAACGCTTTAGGTGGAGCGTGCGTGTGAGGGCGCGGGTTAGTGTTAGCGTACGGGTGAGGATGAGGGGACGTGTGAGGGTCAGGCTTCGGGGAAAGGTTAGGGTTAGGGTTCGGGCTAGGGTTAGGGTTAGGACCGGGGACGGTTTAGGGTCCAGGTGAGGGTACGGCAATGCTTAGGGGGAGCGTGCGTGTGAGGGCGCGGGTTAGTGTTAGCGTACGGGTTAGGATTAGGGGACGGGTGAGGGTCAGGCTTCGGGGAAGGGTTAGGGTTAGGGTTCGGGCTAGGGTTAGGGTTAGGGGACGGGGACGGTTTAGGGTCCAGGTGAGGGTACGGCAACGCTTTAGGGGGAGCGTGCGTGTGAGGGCGCGGGTTAGTGTTACCGTACGGGTTAGGATTAGGGGACGTGTGAGGGTCAGGCTTCGGGGAAGGGTTAGGGTTAGGGTTCGGGCTAGGGTTAGGGTTGGGGATGGGGACGGTTTAGGGTCCAGGTGAGGGTACGGCAACGCTTTAGGGGGAGCGTGCGTGTGAGGGCGCGGGTTAGTGTTAGCGTACGGGTTAGGATTAGGGGACGGGTGAGGGTCAGGCTTCGGGGAAGGGTTAGGGTTAGGGTTCGGGCTAGGTTTAGGGTTAGGGGACGGGGACGGTTTAGGGTCCAGGTGAGGGTACGGCAACGCTTTAGGGGGAGCGTGCGTGTGAGGGCACGGGTTAGTGTTAGCGTACGGGTTAGGATTAGGGGACGGGTGAGGGTCAGGCTTCGGGGAAGGTTTAGGGTTAGGGTTCGCGCTAGGGTTAGGGTTAGGGGACGGGGATGGTTTAGGGTCCAGGTGAGGGTACGGCAACGCTTTAGGGGGAGCGTGTGTGTGAGGGCGCGGGTTAGTGTTAGCGTACGGGTTAGGATTAGGGGACGGGTGAGGGTCAGGCTTCGGGGACGTGTTAGGGTTAGGGTTCGGGCTAGGGTTAGGTTTAGGGGACGGGGACGGTTTAGGGTCTAGGTGAGGGTACGGCAACACTTTAGGGGGAGCGTGCGTGTGAGGGCGTGGGTTAGTGTTAGCGTACGCGTTAGGATTAGGGGACGGGTGAGAGTCTGGCTTCGGGGAAGGGTTAGGGTTAGGGTTCGGGCTAGGGTTAGGGTTAGGGGACGGGGACGGTTTAGGGTCCAGGTGAGGGTACGGCAACGCTTTAGGGGGAGCGTGCGTGTGAGGGCGCGGGTTAGTGTTAGCGTACGGGTTAGGATTAGGGGACGGGTGAGGGTCAGGCTTCGGGGAAGGGTTAGGGTTAGGGTTCGGGCTAGGGTTAGGGTTAGGGGACGGGGACGGTTTCGGGTCCAGGTGAGGGTACGGCAACGCTTTAGGGGGAGCGTGCGTGTGAGGGCTCGGGTTAGTGTTAGCGTACGGGTTAGGATTAGGGGACGGGTGAGGGTCAGGCTTCGGGGAAGGGTTAGGTTTAGGGTTCGGGCTAGGGTTAGGGTTAGGGGATGGGGACGGTTTAGGGTCCAGGTGAGGGTACGGCAACGCTTTAGTGGGAGCGTGTGTGTGAGGGCGCGGGTTAGTGTTAGCGTTCGGATTAGGATCAGGGGACGGGTGAGGGTCAGGCTTCGGGGAAGGGTTAGGGTTAGGGTTTGGGCTAGGGTTAGGGTTAGGGGACGGGGACGGTTTAGGGTCCAGGTGAGGGCACGGCAACGCTTTAGGGGGAGCGTGCGTGTGAGGGCGTGGGTTAGTGTTAGCGTACGGGTTAGGATTAGGGGACGGGTGAGGGTCAGGCTTCGGGGAAGGGTTAGGGTTAGGGTTCGGGATAGGGTTAGGGTTAGGGGACGGGGACGGTTTAGGGTCCAGGTGAGGGTACGGCAACCCTTTAGGGGGAGCGTGCGTGTGAGGGCGAGGGTTAGTGTTAGCGTACGGGTTAGGATTAGGGGACGGGTGAGGGTCAGGCTTCGGGGAAGGGTAAGGGTTAGGGTTCGGGCTAGGGTTAGGGTTAGGGGATGGGGTCGGTTTAGGGTCCAGGTGAGGGTACGGCAACGCTTTAGGGGGAGCGGGTGTGTGAGGGCGCGGGTTAGTGTTAGCGTACGGGTTAGGATTAGGGGACGGGTGAGGGTCAGGCTTCGGGGAAGGGTTAGGGTTAGGGTTCGGGCTAGGGTTAGGGTTAGGGGACGGGGACGGTTTAGGGTCCAGGTGAGGGTACGGCAACGCTTTAGGGGGAGCGTGCGTGTGAGGGCACGGGTTAGTGTTAGCGTACGGGTTAGGATTAGGGGACGGGTGAGGGTCAGGGTTCGGGGAAGGGTTAGGGTTAGGGTTCGCGCTAGGGTTAGGGTTAGGGGACGGGGACGGTTTAGGGTCCAGGTGAGGGTACGGCAACGCTTTAGGGGGAGCGTGCGTGTGAGGGCACGGGTTAGTGTTAGCGTACTGGTTAGGATTAGTGGACGGGTGAGGGTCAGGCTTCGGGGAAGGGTTAGGGTTAGGTTTCGGGCTAGGGTTAGGGTTAGGGGACGGGGACGGTTTAGGGTCCAGGTGAGGGTACGGCAACGCTTTAGGGGGAGCGTGCGTGTGAGGGCGCGCGTTAGTGTTAGCGTACGGGTTAGGATTAGGGGACGGGTGAGGGTCAGGCTTCGGGGAAGGGTTAGGGTTAGGGTTCGGGCTAGGGTTAGGGTTAGGGGACGGGGACGGTTTCGGGTCCAGGTGAGGGTACGGCAACGCTTTAGGGGGAGCGAGCGTGTGAGGGCTCGGGTTAGTGTTAGCGTACGGGTTAGGATTAGGGGACGGGTGAGGGTCAGGCTTCGGGGAAGGGTTAGAGTTAGGGTTCGGGCTAAGGTTAGGGTTAGGGGACGGGGACGGTTTAGGGTCCAGGGGAGGGTACAGCAACGCTTTAGGGGGAGCGTGTGTGTGAGGGCGCGGGTTAGTGTTAGCGTACGGATTAGGATCAGGGGACGGGTGAGGGTCAGGCTTCGGGGAAGGGTTAGGGTTAGGGTTCGGGCTAGGGTTAGGGTTAGGGGACGGGGACGGTTTAGGGTCCAGGTGAGGGTACGGCAACGCTTTAGGGGGAGCGTGCGTGTGAGGGCGCTGGTTAGTGTTAGCGTACGGGTTAGGATTAGGGGACGGGTGAGGGTCAGGTTTCGGGGAAGGGTTAGGGTTAGGGTTCGGGCTAGGGTTAGGGTTCGGGGACGGGGACGGTTTAGGGTCCAGGTGAGGGTACGGCAACGCTTTAGGGGGAGCGTTCGTGTGAGGGCACGGGTTAATGTTAGCGTACGGGTTAGGATTAAGGGACGGGTGAGGGTCAGGCTTCGGGGAAGGGTTAGGGTTAGGGTTCGGGCTAGGGTTAGGGTTAGGGGACGGGGACGGTTTCGGGTCCAGGTGAGGGTACGGCAACGCCTTAGGGGGAGCGTGCGTGTGAAGGCACGGGTTAGTGTTAGCGTACGGGTTAGGATTAGGGGACGGGTGAGGGTCAGGCTTCGGGGAAGGGTTAGGGTTAGGGTTCGGGCTAGGGTTAGGTTTAGGGGACGGGGAAGGTTTAGGGTCTAGGTGAGGGTACGGCAACACTTTAGGGGGAGCGTGCGTGTGAGGGCGTGGGTTAGTGTTAGCGTACGCGTTAGGATTAGGGGACGGGTGAGTGTCTGGCTTCGGGGAAGGGTTAGGGTTAGGGTTCGGGCTAGGGTTAGGGTTAGGGGACGGGGACGGTTTAGGGTCCAGGTGAGGGTACGGCAACGCTTTAGGGGGAGCGTGCGTGTGAGGGCGCGGGTTAGTGTTAGCGTACGGGTTAGGATTAGGGGACGGGTGAGGGTCAGGCTTCGGGGAAGGGTTAGGGTTAGGGTTCGGGCTAGGGTTAGGGTTAGGACCGGGGACGGTTTACGGTCCAGGTGAGGGTACGGCAACGCTTTAGGGGGAGCGTGCGTGTGAGGGCGCGGGTTAGTGTTAGCGTACGGGTTAGGATTAGGGGACGGGTGAGGGTCAGGCTTCGGGGAAGGTTTAGGGTTAGGGTTCGGGCTAGGGTTAGGGTTAGGGGACGGGGACGGTTTAGGGTCCAGGTGAGGGTAAGGCAACGCTTTAGGGGGAGCATGCGTGTGAGGGCGCGGGGTAGTGTTAGCGTACGGGTTAGGATTATGGGACGGGTGAGGGTCAGGCTTCAGGGAAGGGTTAGGGTTAGGGTTCGGGCTAGGGTTAGGGTTAGGGGACGGGGACGGTTTAGGGTCCAGGTGAGGGTACGGCAACGCTTTAGGGGGAGCGTGCGTGTGAGGGCGCGGGTTAGTGTTAGCGTACGAGTTAGGATTAGGGGACGGGTGAGGGTCAGGCTTCGGGGAAGGGTTAGGGTTAGGGTTCGGGCTAGGGTTAGGGTTAGGGGACGGGGACGGTTTCGGGTCCAGGTGAGGGTACGGCAACGCTTTAGGGGGAGCGTGCGTGTGAGGGCTCGGGTTAGTGTTAGCGTACGGGTTAGGATTAGGGGACGGGTGAGGGTCAGGCTTCGGGGAAGGGTTAGGTTTAGGGTTCGGGCTAGGGTTAGGGTTAGGGGATGGGGACGGTTTAGGGTCCAGGTGAGGGTACGGCAACGCTTTAGTGGGAGCGTGTGTGTGAGGGCGCGGGTTAGTGTTAGCGTTCGGATTAGGATCAGGGGACGGGTGAGGGTCAGGCTTCGGGGAAGGGTTAGGGTTAGGGTTTGGGCTAGGGTTAGGGTTAGGGGACGGGGACGGTTTAGGGTCCAGGTGAGGGCACGGCAACGCTTTAGGGGGAGCGTGCGTGTGAGGGCGTGGGTTAGTGTTAGCGTACGGGTTAGGATTAGGGGACGGGTGAGGGTCAGGCTTCGGGGAAGGGTTAGGGTTAGGGTTCGGGATAGGGTTAGGGTTAGGGGACGGGGACGGTTTAGGGTCCAGGTGAGGGTACGGCAACCCTTTAGGGGGAGCGTGCGTGTGAGGGCGAGGGTTAGTGTTAGCGTACGGGTTAGGATTAGGGGACGGGTGAGGGTCAGGCTTCGGGGAAGGGTAAGGGTTAGGGTTCGGGCTAGGGTTAGGGTTAGGGGATGGGGTCGGTTTAGGGTCCAGGTGAGGGTACGGCAACGCTTTAGGGGGAGCGTGTGTGTGAGGGCGCGGGTTAGTGTTAGCGTACGGGTTAGGATTAGGGGACGGGTGAGGGTCAGGCTTCGGGGAAGGGTTAGGGTTAGGGTTCGGGCTAGGGTTAGGGTTAGGGGACGGGGACGGTTTAGGGTCCAGGTGAGGGTACGGCAACGCTTTAGGGGGAGCGTGCGTGTGAGGGCACGGGTTAGTGTTAGCGTACGGGTTAGGATTAGGGGACGGGTGAGGGTCAGGGTTCGGGGAAGGGTTAGGGTTAGGGTTCGCGCTAGGGTTAGGGTTAGGGGACGGGGACGGTTTAGGGTCCAGGTGAGGGTACGGCAACGCTTTAGGGGGAGCGTGCGTGTGAGGGCACGGGTTAGTGTTAGCGTACTGGTTAGGATTAGTGGACGGGTGAGGGTCAGGCTTCGGGGAAGGGTTAGGGTTAGGTTTCGGGCTAGGGTTAGGGTTAGGGGACGGGGACGGTTTAGGGTCCAGGTGAGGGTACGGCAACGCTTTAGGGGGAGCGTGCGTGTGAGGGCGCGCGTTAGTGTTAGCGTACGGGTTAGGATTAGGGGACGGGTGAGGGTCAGGCTTCGGGGAAGGGTTAGGGTTAGGGTTCGGGCTAGGGTTAGGGTTAGGGGACGGGGACGGTTTCGGGTCCAGGTGAGGGTACGGCAACGCTTTAGGGGGAGCGAGCGTGTGAGGGCTCGGGTTAGTGTTAGCGTACGGGTTAGGATTAGGGGACGGGTGAGGGTCAGGCTTCGGCGAAGGGTTAGGGTTAGGGTTCGGGCTAAGGTTAGGGTTAGGGGACGGGGACGGTTTAGGGTCCAGGTGAGGGTAGGGCAACGCTTTAGGGGGAGCGTGTGTGTGAGGGCGCGGGTTAGTGTTAGCGTACGGATTAGGATCAGGGGACGGGTGAGGGTCAGGCTTCGGGGAAGGGTTAGGGTTAGGGTTCGGGCTAGGGTTAGGGTTAGGGGACGGGGACGGTTTAGGGTCCAGGTGAGGGTACGGCAACGCTTTAGGGGGAGCGTGCGTGTGAGGGCGCTGGTTAGTGTTAGCGTACGGGTTAGGATTAGGGGACGGGTGAGGGTCAGGTTTCGGGGAAGGGTTAGGGTTAGGGTTCGGGCTAGGGTTAGGGTTCGGGGACGGGGACGGTTTAGGGTCCAGGTGAGGGTACGGCAACGCTTTAGGGGGAGCGTTCGTGTGAGGGCACGGGTTAATGTTAGCGTACGGGTTAGGATTAAGGGACGGGTGAGGGTCAGGCTTCGGGGAAGGGTTAGGGTTAGGGTTCGGGCTAGGGTTAGGGTTAGGGGACGGGGACGGTTTCGGGTCCAGGTGAGGGTACGGCAACGCTTTAGGGGGAGCGTGCGTGTGAAGGCACGGGTTAGTGTTAGCGTACGGGTTAGGATTAGGGGACGGGTGAGGGTCAGGCTTCGGGGAAGGGTTAGGGTTAGGGTTCGGGCTAGGGTTAGGGTAGGGGACGGGGACGGTTTAGGGTCCAGGTGAGGGTACGGCAACGCTTTAGGGGGAGCGTGCGTGTGAGGGCGCGGGTTAGTGTTAGCGTACGGGTTAGGATTAGGGGACGGGTGAGGGTCAGGCTTCGGGGAAGGTTTAGGGTTAGGGTTCGGGCTAGGGTTAGAGTTAGGGGAGGGGGACGGTTTACGGTCCAGGTGAGGGTACGGCAACGCTTTAGGGGGAGCGTGCGTGTGAAGGCGCGGGTTAGTGTTAGCGTACGGGTTAGGATTAGGGGACGGGTGAGGGTCAGGCTTCGGGGAAGTGTTAGGGTTAGGGTTCGGGCTAGGGTTAGGGTTAGGGGACGGGGCCGGTTTAGGGTCCAGGTGAGGGTACGGCAACGCTTTAGAGGGAGCGTGCGTGTGAGGGCGCGGGTTAGTGTTAGCGTACGTGTTAGGATTACGGGACGGGTGAGGGTCAGGCTTCGGGGAAGGGTTAGGGTTAGGGTTCGGGCTAGGGTTAGGGTAAGGGGACGGGGACGGTTTAGGGTCCAGGTGAGGGTACGGCAACACTTAAGGGGGAGAGTTGTGTGAGGGCGCGGGTGAGTGATAGCGTACGGGTTAGGATTAGGGGACGGGTGAGGGTCAGGCTTCGGGGAAGGGTTAGGGTTAGGGTTCGGGCTAGGGTTAGGGTTAGGGGACGGGGACGGTTTAGGGTCCAGGTGAGGGTACGGCAACGCTTTAGGGGGAGTGTGCGTGTGAGGGCGCGGGTTAGTGTTAGCGTACGGGTTAGGATTAGGGGACGGGTGAGGGTCAGGCTTCGGGGAAGGGTTAGGGTTAGGGTTCAGGCTAGGGTTAGGGTTAGGGGACGGGGACGGTTTAGGGTCCAGGTGAGGGTACGGCAACGCTTTAGGGGGAGCGTGCGTGTGAGGGCGCGGGTTAGTGTTAGCGTACGGGTTAGGATTAGGGGACGGCTGAGGGTCAGGCTTCGGGGAAGGGTTAGGGTTAGGGTTCGGGCTAGGTTTAGGGTTAGGGGACGGGGACGGTTTAGGGTCCAGGTGAGGGTACGGCAACGCTTTAGGGGGAGCGTGCGTGTGAAGGCGCGGGTTAGTGTTAGCGTACGGGTTAGGATTAGGGGACGGGTGAGGGTCAGGCTTCGGGGAAGGGTTAGGGTTAGGGTTCGGCTAGGGTTAGGGGACGGGGACGGGGACGGTTTAGGGTCCAGGTGAGGGTATGGCAACGCTTTAGGGGGAGCGTGCGTGTGAGGGCGCGGGTTAGTGTTAGCGTACGGGTTAGGATTAGGGGACGGGTGAGGGTCAGGCTTCGGGGAAGGGTTAGGGTTAGGGTTCGGGCTAGGGTTAGGGTTAGGGGACGGGGACGGTTTCGGGTCCAGGTGAGGGTACGGCAACGCTTTAGGGAGAGCGTGCCTGTGAGGGCGCGAGTTAGTGTTAGCGTACCGGTTAGGATTAGGGGACGGGTGAGGGTCAGGCTTCGGGGAAGGGTTAGGGTTAGGGTTCGGGCTAGGGTTAGGGTTAGGGGACGGGGACGGTTTACGGTCCAGGTCAGGGTACGGCAACGCTTTAGGGGGAGCGTGTGTGTGAGGGCACGGGTTAGTGTTAGCGTACGGGTTAGGATTAGGGGACGGGTGAGGGTCAGGCTTCGGGGAAGTGTTAGGGTTAGGGTTTGGGCTAGGGTTAGGGTTAGGGGACGGGGACAGTTTAGGGTCCAGGTGAGGGTACGACAACGCTTTAGGGGGAGCGTGCGTGTGAGAGTGCGGGTTAGTGTTAGCGTACGGGTTAGGATTAGGGGACGGGTGAGGGTCAGGCTTCGGGGAAGGGTTAGGGTTAGGGTTCGGGCTAGGGTTAGGGTTAGGGGACGGGGACGGTTTACGGTCCAGGTGAGGGTACGACAACGCTTTAGGGGGAGCGTGCGTGTGAGGGTGCGGGTTAGTGTCAGCGTACGGGTTAGCATTAGGGGACGGGTGAGGGTCAGGCTTCGGGGAAGGGTTAGGGTTAGGGTTCGGGCTAGGGTTAGGGTTAGGGGACGGGGCCGGTTTAGGGTCCAGGTGAGGGTACGGCAACGCTTTAGAGGGAGCGTGCGTGTGAGGGCGCGGGTTAGTGTTAGCGTACGTGTTAGGATTACGGGACGGGTGAGGGTCAGGCTTCGGGGAAAGGTTAGGGTTAGGGTTCGGGCTAGGGTTAGGGTTAGGGGACGGGGACGGTTTAGGGTCCAGGTGAGGGTACGGCAACACTTAAGGGGGAGTGTGTGTGTGAGGGCGCGGGTGAGTGATAGCGTACGGGTTAGGATTTGGGGACGGGTGAGGGTCAGGCTTCGGGGAAGGGTTAGGGTTAGGTTTCGGGCTAGGGTTAGGGTTAGGGGACGGGGACGGTTTAGGGTCCAGGTGAGGGTACAGCAACGCTTTAGGGGGAGCGTGCGTGTGAGGGCGTGGGTTAGTGTTAGCGTACGGGTTAGGATTAGGGGACGGGTGAGGGTCAGGCTTCGGGGAAGGGTTAGGGTTAGGGTTTGGGCTAGGGTTAGGGTTAGGGGACGGGGACGGTTTAGGGTCCAGGTGAGGGTACGGCAACGCTTTAGGGGGAGCGTGCGTGTGAAGGCGCGGGTTAGTGTTAGCGTACGGGTTAGGATTAGGGGACGGGTGAGGGTCAGGCTTCGGGGAAGGGTTAGGGTTAGGGTTCGGGCTAGGGTTAGGGGACGGGGACGGGGATGGTTTAGGGTCCAGGTGAGGGTACGGCAATGCTTTAGGGGGAGCGTGCGTGTGAGGGCGCGGGTTAGTGTTAGCGTACGGGTTAGGATTAGGGGACGGGTGAGGGTCAGGCTTCGGGGAAAGGTTAGGGTTCGGGCTAGGGTTAGGGTTAGGGGACGGGGACGGTTTCGGGTCTAGGTGGGGGTACGGCAGCGCTTTACAGGGAGCGTGCGTGTGAGGGCGCGGGTTAGTGTTAGCGTACGGGTTAGGATTAGGGGAAGGGTGAGGGTCAGGCTTCGGGGAAGGGTTAGGGTTAGGGTTCTGGCTAGGGTTAGGATTAGGGGACGGGGATGGTTTAGGGTCCAGGTGAGGGTACGGCAACGCTTTAGGGGGAGCGTGCGTGTGAGGGCGCTGGTTAGTGTTAGCGTACGGGTTAGGATTAGGGGACGGGTGAGGGTCAGGCTTCGGGGAAGGTTTAGGGTTAGGGTTCGGGCTAGGGTTAGGGTTAGGGGACGGGGACGGTTTAGGGTCCAGGTGAGGGTACGGCAACGCTTTAGGGGGAGCGTGCGTGTGAGGGCGCGGGTTAGTGTTAGCGTACGGGTTAGGATTAGGGGACGGGTGAGGGTCAGGCTTCGGGGAAGGGTTAGGGTTAGGGTTCAGGCTAGGGTTAGGGTTAGGGGACGGGGACGGTTTAGGGTCCAGGTGAGCATACGGCAAGGCTTTAGGGTGAGCGTGCGTGTCAGGGCGCGGGTTAGTGTTAGCGTACGGGTTAGGATTAGGGGACGGGTGAGGGTCAGGCTTCGGGGAAGGGTTAGGGTTATGGTTTGGGCTAGGGTTAGGGTTAGGGGACGGGGACGGTTTAGGGTCCAGGTGAAGGTACGGCAACGCTTTAGGGGGAGGGTGCGTGTGAGGGCGCGAGGTAGTGTTAGCGTACGTGTTAGGATTAGGGGACGGGTGAGGGTCAGGCTTCGGTGAAGGTTTAGGGTTAAGGATCGGGATAGGGTTAGGGTTAGGGGACGGGGACGGTTTAGGGTCCAGGTGAGGGTACGGCAACGCTTAAGGGGGAGCGTGCGTGTGAGGGCGCGGGTTAGTGTTAGCGTACGGGTTAGGATTAGGGGATGGGTGAGGGTCAGGCTTCGGGGAAGGTTTAGGGTTAGTGTTCGGGCTAGGGTTAGAGTTAGGTGACGGGGACGGTTTAGGGTCCAGGTGAGGGTACGTCAACGCTTTAGGGGGAGCGTGCGTGTGAGGGCGCGGGTTAGTGTTAGCGTACGGGTTAGGATTAGGGGACGGGTGAGGGTCAGGCTTCGGAGAAGGGTTAGGGTTAGGGTACGGGCTAGGGTTAGGGGACGGGGACGGGGACGGTTTAGGGTCCAGGTGAGGGTACGGCAACGCTTTAGGGGGAGCGTGCGTGTGAGGGCGCGGGTTAGTGTTAGCGTACGGGTTAGGATTAGGGGACGGGTGAGGGTTAGGCTTCGGGGAAGGGTTAGGGTTAGGGTTCGGGCTACGGCTAGGGTTAGGGGACGGGGACGGTTTAGGGTCCAGGTGAGGGTACGGCAACCCTTTAGGGGGAGCGTGCGTGTGAGGGCGCGGGTTAGTGTTAGCGTACGGGTTAGGATTAGGGGACGGGTGAGGGTCAGGCTTCGGGGAAGGGTTAGGGTTAGGGTTCGGGCTAGGGTTAGGGTTAGGGGACGGGGACGGCTTAGGGTCCAGGTGAGGGTACGGCAACCCTTTAGGGGGAGCGTGCGTGTGAGGGCGCCGGTTAGTGTTAGCGTACGGGTTAGGATTAGGGGACGGGTGAGGGTCAGGCTTCGGGGAAGGGTTAGGGTTAGGGTTCGGGCTAGGGTTAGGGTTAGGGGACGGGGACGGTTTAGGGTCCAGGTGAGGGTACGGCAACGCTTTAGGGGGAGCGTGCGTGTGAGGGCGTGGGTTAGTGTTAGCGTACGGGTTAGGATTAGGGGACGGGTGAGGGTCAGGCTTTGGGGAAGGGTTAGGGTTAGGGTTCGGGCTAGGGTTAGGGTTAGGGGACGGGGACGGTTTAGGGTCCAGGTGAGGATACGGGAACGCTTTAGGGGGAGCGTGCGTGTGAGGGCGCGGGTTAGTGTTAGCGTACGGGTTAGGATTAGGGGACGGGTGAGGGTCAGGCTTCGGGGAAGGGTTAGGGTTAGGGTTTGGGCTAGGGTTAGGGTTAGGGGACGGGGACGGTTTAGGGTGCAGGTGAGGGTACAGCAACGCTTTAGGGGGAGCGTGCGTGTGAGGGCGCGGGTTAGTGTTAGCGTACGGGTTAGGATTAGGGGACGGGTGAGGGTCAGGCTTCGGGGAAGTATTAGGGTTAGGGTTCGGGCTATGGTTAGGGTTACGGGAAGGGGACGGTTTAGGGTCCAGGTGAGGGTACGGCAACGCTTTAGGGGGAGCGTGCGTGTGAGGGCGCGGGGTAGTGTTAGCGTACGTGTTAGGATTAGGGGACGGGTGAGGGTCAGGCTTCGGGGAAGGTTTAGGGTTAGGGATAGGGATAGGGTTAGGGTTAGGGGATGGGGACGGTTTAGGGTCCAGGTGAGGGTACGGCAACGCTTAAGGGGGAGCGTGCGTGTGAGGGCGCAGGTTAGTGTTAGCGTACGGGTTAGGATTAGGGGACGGGTGAGGGTCAGGCTTCGGGGAAGGGTTAGGGTTAGTGTTCGGGCTAGGGTTAGAGTTAGGGGACGGGGACGGTTTAGGGTCCAGGTGAGGGTACGGCAACACTTTAGGGGGACCGTGCATGTTAGGGCGCGGGTTAGTGTTAGCGTACGGGTTAGGATTAGGGGACGGATGAGGGTTAGGCTTCGGGGAAGTGTTAGGGTTAGGGTTCGGGCTAGGTTTAGGTTAGGGGACGGGGACGGTTTAGGGTCCAGGTGAGGGTACGGCAACGTTTTAGGGGGAGAGTGCGTGTGAGGGCGCGGGTTAGTGTTAGCGTACGGGTTAGGATTAGGGGACGGGTGAGGGTCAGGCTTCGGGGAAGGGTTAGGGTTAGGGTTCAGGCTAGGGTTAGGGTTAGGGGACGGGGACGGTTTAGGGTCCAGGTGGGGGTACGGCAACGCTTTAGGGGGAGCGTGTGTGTGAGGGTGCGGGTTAGTGTTAGCGTACCGGTTAGGATTAGGGGACGGGTGAGGGTCAGGCTTCGGGGAAGGGTTAGGGTTAGGGTTCGGGCTAGGGTTAGGGTTAGGGGACGGGGACGGTTTAGGGTCCAGGTGAGGGTACGGCAACGGTTTAGGGGGAGCGTGCGTGTGAGGGCGCGGGTTAGTGTTAGCGTACGGGTTAGGATTAGGGGACGGGTGAGTGTCAGGCTTCGGGGAAGGGTTAGGGTTAGGGTTCTGGCTAGGGTTAGGGTTAGGGGACGGGGACGGTTTAGGGTCCAGGTGAGGGTACGGCAACGCTTTAGGGGGAGCGTGCGTGTGAGGGCGCGGGTTAGTGTTAGCGTACGGGTTACGATTAGGGGACGGGTGAGGGTCAGGCTTCGGGGAAGGGTTAGGGTTAGGGTTCGGGCTAGGGTTAGGGTTAGGGGACGGGGACAGTTTAGGGTCCAGGTGAGGGTACGGCAACGTTTTAGGGGGAGAGTGCGTGTGAGGGCGCGGGTTAGTGTTAGCGTACGGGTTAGGATTAGGGGACGGGTGAGGGTCAGGCTTCGGGGAAGGGTTAGGGTTAGGGTTCGGGCTAGGGTTAGGTTAGGGGACGGGGACGGTTTAGGGTCCAGGTGAGGGTATGGCAACCCTTTAGGGGGAGCGTGCGAGTGAGGGTGCGGGTTAGTGTTAGCGTACGGGTTAGGATTAGGGGACGGGTGAGGGTCAGGCTTCGGGGAAGGGTTAGGGTTAGGGTTCGGGCTAGGGTTAGGTTTAGGGGACGGGGACGGTTTAGGGTCCAGGTGAGGGTACGGCAACGCTTTAGGGGGAGCGTGCGTGTGAGGGCGTGGGTTAGTGTTAGCGTACGGGTTAGGATTAGGGGACGGGTGAGGGTCAGGCTTCGGGGAAGGGTTAGGGTTAGGGTTCGGGCTAGGGTTAGGGTTAGGGGACGGGGACGGTTTAGGGTCCAGGTGAGGGTACGGCAACGCTTTAGGGGGAGCGTGCGTGTGAGGGCGCGGGTTAGTGTTAGCGTACGGGTTAGGATTAGGGGACGGGTGAGGGTCAGGCTTCGGGGAAGGGTTAGGGTTAGGGTTCGGGCTAGGTTTAGTGTTAGGAGACGGGGACGGTTTACGGTCCAGGTGAGGGTACGGCAACGCTTTAGGGGGAGCGTGCGTGTGAGGGCGCGGGTTAGTGTTAGCGTACGAGTTAGGATTAGGGGACGGGTGAGGCTCAGGCTTCGGGAAGGGTTAGGGTTAGGGTTCGGGCTAGGGCTAGGGTTAGGGGACGGGGACGGTTTAGGGTCCAGGTGAGGGTACGGCAACCCTTTAGGGAGAGCGTGCGTGTGAGGGCGCGGGTTAGTGTTAGCATACGGGTTAGGATTAGGGGACGGGTGAGGGTCAGGCTTCTGGGAAGGGTTAGGGTTATGGTTCGGGCTAGGGTTAGGGTTAGGGGACGGGGACAGTTTAGGGTCCAGGTGAGGGTACGGCAACGCTTTAGGGGGAGCGTGCGTGTGAGGGCGTGGGTTAGTGTTAGCGTAAGGGTTAGGATTAGGGGACGGATGAGGGTCAGGCTTCGGGGAAGTGTTAGGGTTAGTGTTCGGGCTAGGGTTAGGGTTAGGGGACGGGAACGGTTTAGGGTCCAGGTGAGGGTACGGCAACGCTTTAGGGGGAGCGTGCGTGTGAGGACGCGGGTTAGTGTTAGCGTACGGGTTAGGATTAGGGGACGGGTGAGGGTCAGGCTTCGGGGAAGGGTTAGTGTTAGTGTTCGGGCTAGGGTTAGGGTTAGGGGACGGGGACGGTTTAGGGTCCAGGTGAGGGTACGGCAACGGTTTAGGGGGAGCGTGCGTGTGAGGCCGCGGGTTAGTGTTAGCGTACGGGTTAGGATTAGGGGACGGGTGAGTGTCAGGCTTCGGGGAAGGGTTAGGGTTAGGGTTCTGGCTAGGGTTAGGGTTAGGGGACGGGGACGGTTTAGGGTCCAGGTGAGGGTACGGCAACGCTTTAGGGGGAGCGTGCGTGTGAGGGCGCGGGTTAGTGTTAGCGTACGGGTTACGATTAGGGGACGGGTGAGGGTCAGGCTTCGGGGAAGGGTTAGGGTTAGGGTTCGGGCTAGGGTTAGGGTTAGGGGACGGGGACAGTTTAGGGTCCAGGTGAGGGTACGGCAACGTTTTAGGGGGAGAGTGCGTGTGAGGGCGCGGGTTAGTGTTAGCGTACGGGTTAGGATTAGGGGACGGGTGAGGGTCAGGCTTCGGGGAAGGGTTAGAGTTAAGGTTCGGGCTAGGGTTAGGGTTACGGGACGGGGACGGTTTAGGGTCCAGGTGAGGGTACGGCAACGCTTTAGGGGGAGCGTGCGTGTGAGGGCGCGGGTTAGTGTTATCGTACGGGTTAGGATTAGGGGACGGGTGAGGGTCAGGCTTCGGGGAAGGGTTAGGGTTAGGGATCGAGCTAGGGTTAGGGTTAGGGGACGGGGACGGTTTAGGGTCCAGGTGAGGGTACAGCAATGCTTTAGGGGGAGCGTGCGTGTGAGGGCGCGGGTTACTGTTAGCGTACGGGTTAGGATTAGGGGACGGGTGAGGGTCAGGCTTCGGGGAAGAGTTAAGGAGAGGGTTCGGGCTAGGGTTAGGGTTAGGGGACGGGGACGGTTTAGGGTCCAGGTGAGGGTACGGCAACGCTTAAGGGGGAGCGTGCGTGTGAGGGCGCGGATTAGTGTTAGTGTACGGGTTAGGATTAGGGGATGGGTGAGGGTCAGGCTTCGGGGAAGGGTTAGGGTTAGTGTCCGGGCTAGGGTTAGGGTTAGGTGACGGGGACGGTTTAGGGTCCAGGTGAGGGTACGGCAACGCTTTAGGGGGAGCGTGCGTGTGAGGGCACGGGTTAGTGTTAGCGTACGGGTTAGGATTAGGGGACGGGTGAGGGTCAGGCTTCGGGGAAGGTTTAGTGTTAGGGTTCGGGCTAGGGTTAAGGTTAGGGGACGGGGACGGTTTAGGGTCCAGGGGAGGGTACAGCAACGCTTTAGGGGGAGCGTGCGTGTTAGGGCGCGGGTTATTGTTAGCGTACGGGTTAGGATTAGGGGACGGGTGAGGGTCAGGCTTTGGGGAAGGGTTAGGGTTAGGGTTCGGGCTAGGGTTAGGGTTAGGGGACGGGGACGGTTTAGGGTCCAGGTGAGGGTACGGCAACGCTTTAGGGGGAGCGTGCGTGTGAGGGCGCAGGTTAGTGTTAGCGTACGGGTTAGGATTAGGGGACGGGTGAGGGTCAGGCTTCTGGGAAGGGTTAGGGTTAGGGTTCGGGCTAGGGTTAGGGTTAGGGGACGGGGACGGTTTAGGGTCCAGGTGAGGGTACGGCAACCCTTTACGGGGAGCGTGCGTGTGAGGGTACGGGTTAGTGTTAGCGTACGGGTTAGGATTAGGGGACGGGTGAGTGTCAGGCTTCGGGGAAGGGTTAGGGTTATGGTTCGAGCTAGGGTTAGGGTTAGGGGACGTGGACGGTTTAGGGTCCAGGTGAGGGTACGGCAACACGTTAGGTGGAGCGTGCGTGTGAGGGCGCGGGTTAGTGTTATCGTACGTGTTAGGATTACGGGACGGGTGAGGGTCAGGCTTCGGGGAAGGGTTAGGGTTAGGGTTCGGGCTAGGGTTAGGGTTAGGGGACGGGGACGGTTTAGGGTCCAGGTAAGGGTACGGCAACGCTTTAGGGGGAGCGTGCGTGTGAGGTCGCGGGTTAGTGTTAGCGTACGGGTTAGGATTAGGGGACGGGTGAGGGTCAGGCTTCGGGGAAGGGTTAGGGTTAGGGTTCGGGCTAGGGTTAGGGTTAGGGGACGGGGACGGTTTAGGGTCCAGCTGAGGGTACGGCAACACTTTAGGGGGAGCGTGCGTGTGAGGGCGCGGTTTAGTGTTAGCGTACGGGTTAGGATTAGGGGACGGGTGAGGGTCAGGCTTCGGTGAAGGGTTAGGGTTAGGGTTCGGGCTAGGGTTAGGGTTAGGGGACGGGGACGGTTTAGGGTCCAGGTGAGGGTACGGCAGCGCTTTAGGGGGAGCGTGCGTGTGAGAGCGCGGGTTAGTGTTAGCGTACGGGTTAGGATTAGGGGACGGGTGAGGGTCAGGCTTCGGGGAAGGTTTAGGGTTAGGGTTCGGGCTAGGGTTAGGGTTAGGGGTCGGGGACGGTTTAGGGTCCAGGTGAGGGTACGGCAACGCTTTAGGGGGAGCATGCATGTGAGGGCGCGGGTTAGTGTTAGCGTACGGGTTAGGATTAGGGGACGGGTGAGGGTCAGGCTTCGGGGAAGGTTTAGTGTTACGGTTCGGGCTAGGGTTAAGGTTAGGGGACGTGGACGGTTTAGGGTCCAGGGGAGTGTACAGCAACGCTTTAGGGGGAGCGTCCGTGGGAGGGCGTGGGTTAGTGTTAGCGTACGGGTTAGGATTAGGGGACGGGTGAGGGTCAGGCTTCGGGGAAGGGTTACGGTTAGGGTTCGGTCTAGGGTTAGGGTTAGGGGACGGGGACGGTTTAGGGTCCATGTGATGGTACGGCAACGCTTTAGGGGGAGCGTGCGTGTGAGGGCGCGGGTTAGTGTTAGCGTACGGGTTAGGATTAGGGGACGGGTGAGGGTTAGGCTTCGGGGAAGGGTTAGGTTTAGGGTTCGGGCTACGGCTAGGGTTAGGGGACGGGGACGGTTTAGGGTCCAGGTGAGGGTACGGCAACCCTTTAGGGGGAGCGTGCGTGTGAGGGCGCGGGTTAGTGTTAGCGTACGGGTTAGGATTAGGGGACGGTTGAGGGTCACGCTTCGGGGAAGGGTTAGGGTTATGGTTCGGGCTAGGGTTAGTGTTAGGGGACGGGGACGGTTTAGGGTCCAGGTGAGGGTACGGCAACGCTTTAGGGGGAGCGTGCGTGTTAGGGCGCGGGTTAGTGTTAGCGTACGGGTTAGGATTATGGGACGGATGAGGGTTAGGCTTCGGGGAAGTGTTAGGGTTAGGGTTCGGGCTAGGGTTAGGGTTAGGGGTCGGGGACGGTTTAGGGTCCAGGTGAGGGTACGGCAACCCTTTAGGGGGAGCGTGCGTGTGAGGGCGTGGGATAGTGTTAGCGTATGGGATAGGATTTGGGGACGGGTGAAGGTCAGGCTTCGGGGAAGGGTTAGGGTTACGGTTCGGGCTAGGGTTAGGGTTAGGGGACGGGGACAGTTTAGGATCCAGGTGAGGGTACGGCAACACTTTAGGGGGAGCGTGCGTGTGAGGGCGCGGGTTAGTGTTAGCGTACGGGTTAGGATTAGGGGACGGGTGAGGGTCAGGCTTCGGGGAAGGGTTAGGTTTAGGGTTCGGGCTAGGGTTAGGGTTAGGGGACGGGGACGGTTTAGGGTCCAGGTGAGGGTACGGCAACGCTTTAGGGGGAGCGTGCGTGTGAGGGCGCGGTTTAGTGTTAGCGTACGGGTTAGGATTAGGGGACGGGTGAGGGTTAGGCTTCGGGGAAGGGTTAGGGTTAGTGTCCGGGCTAGGGTTAGGGTTAGGTGACGGGGACGGTTTAGGGTCCAGGTGAGGGTACGGCAACGCTTTAGGGGGAGCGTGCGTGTGAGGGCACGGGTTAGTGTTAGCGTACGGGTTAGGATTAGGGGACGGGTGAGGGTCAGGCTTCGGGGAAGGTTTAGTGTTAGGGTTCGGGCTAGGGTTAAGGTTAGGGGACGGGGACGGTTTAGGGTCCAGGGGAGGGTACAGCAACGCTTTAGGGGGAGCGTGCGTGTTAGGGCGCGGGTTATTGTTAGCGTACGGGTTAGGATTAGGGGACGGGTGAGGGTCAGGCTTTGGGGAAGGGTTAGGGTTAGGGTTCGGGCTAGGGTTAGGGTTAGGGGACGGGGACGGTTTAGGGTCCAGGTGAGGGTACGGCAACGCTTTAGGGGGAGCGTGCGTGTGAGGGCGCAGGTTAGTGTTAGCGTGCGGGTTAGGATTAGGGGACGGGTGAGGGTCAGGCTTCGGGGAAGGGTTAGGGTTAGGGTTCGGGCTAGGGTTAGGGTTAGCGGACGGGGACGGTTTAGGGTCCAGGTGAGGGTACGGCAACCCTTTACGGGGAGCGTGCGTGTGAGGGTACGGGTTAGTGTTAGCGTACGGGTTAGGATTAGGGGACGGGTGAGGGTCAGGCTTCGGGGAAGGGTTAGGGTTATGGTTCGAGCTAGGGTTAGGGTTAGGGGACGTGGACGGTTTAGGGTCCAGGTGAGGGTACGGCAACACGTTAGGGGGAGCGTGCGTGTGAGGGCGCGGGTTAGTGTTATCGTACGTGTTAGTATTACGGGACGGGTGAGGGTCAGGCTTCGGGGAAGGGTTAGGGTTAGGGTTCGGGCTAGGGTTAGGGTTAGGGGACGGGGACGGTTTAGGGTCCAGGTAAGGGTACGGCAACGCTTTAGGGGGAGCGTGCGTGTGAGGTCGCGGGTTAGTGTTAGCGTACGGGTTAGGATTAGGGGACGGGTGAGGGTCAGGCTTCGGGGAAGGGTTAGGGTTAGGGTTCGGGCTAGGGTTAGGGTTAGGGGACGGGGACGGTTTAGGGTCCAGGTGAGGGTACGGCAACGCTTTAGGGGGAGCGTGCGTGTGAGGGCGCGGTTTAGTGTTAGCGTACGGGTTAGGATTAGGGGACGGGTGAGGGTCAGGCTTCGGTGAAGGGTTAGGGTTAGGGTTCGGGCTAGGGTTAGGGTTAGGGGACGGGGACGGTTTAGGGTCCAGGTGAGGGTACGGCAACGCTTTAGGGGGAGCGTGCGTGTGAGAGCGCGGGTTAGTGTTAGCGTACGGGTTAGGATTAGGGGACGGGTGAGGGTCAGGCTTCGGGGAAGGTTTAGGGTTAGGGTTCGGGCTAGGGTTAGGGTTAGGGGTCGGGGACGGTTTAGGGTCCAGGTGAGGGTACGGCAACGCTTTAGGAGGAGCATGCATGTGAGGGCGCGGGTTAGTGTTAGCGTACGGGTTAGGATTAGGGGACGGGTGAGGGTCAGGCTTCGGGGAAGGTTTAGTGTTACGGTTCGGGCTAGGGTTAAGGTTAGGGGACGGGGACGGTTTAGGGTCCAGGGGAGGGTACAGCAACGCTTTAGGGGGAGCGTCCGTGGGAGGGCGTGGGTTAGTGTTAGCGTACGGGTTAGGATTAGGGGACGGGTGAGGGTCAGGCTTCGGGGATTGGTTACGGTTAGGGTTCGGTCTAGGGTTAGGGTTAGGGGACGGGGACGGTTTAGGGTCCATGTGAGGGTACGGCAACGCTTTAGGGGGAGCGTGCGTGTGAGGGCGCGGGTTAGTGTTAGCGTACGGGTTAGGATTAGGGGACGGGTGAGGGTTAGGCTTCGGGGAAGGGTTAGGTTTAGGGTTCGGGCTACGGCTAGGGTTAGGGGACGGGGACGGTTTAGGGTCCAGGTGAGGGTACGGCAACGCTTTAGGGGGAGCGTGCGTGTGAGGGCGCGGGTTAGTGTTAGCGTACGGGTTAGGATTAGGGGACGGTTGAGGGTCACGCTTCGGGGAAGGGTTAGGGTTAAGGTTCGGGCTAGGGTTAGTGTTAGGGGACGGGGACGGTTTAGGGTCCAGGTGAGGGTACGGCAACGCTTTAGGGGGAGCGTGCGTGTTAGGGCGCGGGTTAGTGTTAGCGTACGGGTTAGGATTATGGGACGGATGAGGGTTAGGCTTCGGGGAAGTGTTAGGGTTAGGGTTCGGGGTAGGGTTAGGGTTAGGGGACGGGGACGGTTTAGGGTCCAGGTGAGGGTACGGCAACCCTTTAGGGGGAGCGTGCGTGTGAGGGCGTGGGTTAGTGTTAGCGTATGGGATAGGATTAGGGGACGGGTGAAGGTCAGGCTTCGGGGAAGGGTTAGGGTTACGGTTCGGGCTAGGGTTAGGGTTAGGTGACGGGGACGGTTTAGGATCCAGGTGAGGGTACGGCAACCCTTTAGGGGGAGCGTGCGTGTGAGGGCGCGGGTTAGTGTTAGCGTACGGGTTAGGATTAGGGGACGGGTGAGGGTCAGGCTTCGGGGAAGGGTTAGGGTTAGGGTTCGGGCTAGGGTTAGGGTTAGGGGACGGGGACGGTTTAGGGTCCAGGTGAGTGTACGGCAACGCGTTAGGGGGAGCGTGCGTGTGAGGGCGCGGGTTAGTGTTATCGTACGTGTTAGGATTACGGGACGGGTGAGGGTCAGGCTTCGGGGAAGGGTTAGGGTTAGGGTTCGGGCTAGGGTTAGGGTTAGGGGACGGGGACGGTTTAGGGTCCAGGTAAGGGTACGGCAACGCTTTAGAGGGAGCGTGCGTGTGAGGGCGCGGGTTAGTGTTAGCGTACGGGTTAGGATTAGGGGACGGGTGAGGGTCAGGCTTCGGGGAAGGGTTAGGGTTAGGTTTCGGGCTAGGGTTAGGGTTAGGGGATGGGGAAGGTTTAGGGTCCCGGTGAGGGTACGGCAACGCTTTAGGGGGAGCGTGCGTGTGAGGGCGCGGGTTAGTGTTAGCATACGGGTTAGGATTAGGGGACGGGTGAGGGTCAGGCTTCGGGGAAGGGTTAGGGTTAGGGTTCGGGCTAGGGTTAGGGGACGGGGACGGGGACGGTTTAGGGTCCAGGTGAGGGTACGGCAACGCTTTAGGGGGAGCGTGCGTGTGAGGGCGCGGGTTAGTGTTAGCGTACTGGTTAGGATTAGGGGACGGGTGAGGGTCAGGCTTCGGGAAAGGGTTAGGGTTAGGGTTCGGGCTAGGGTTTGGGTTAGAGGACGGGGACGGTTTAGGGTCCAGGTGAGGGTACGGCAACGCTTAAGGGGGAACGTGCGTGTGAGGGCGCGGGTTAGTGTTAGTGTACGGGTTAGGATTAGGGGATGGGTGAGGGTCAGGCTTCGGGGAAGGGTTAGGGTTAGTGTTCGGGCTAGGGTTAGGGTTAGGGGACGGGGACGGTTTAGGGTCCAGGTGAGGGTACGGCAACGCTTTAGGGGGAGCGTGCGTGTGAGGGCACGGGTTAGTGTTAGTGTACGGTTTAGGATTAGGGGACGGGTGAGGGTCAGGCTTCGGGGAAGGTTTAGTGTTAGGGTTCGGACTAGAGTTAAGGTTAGGGGACGGGGACGGTTTAGGGTCCAGGGGAGGGTACAGCAACGCTTTAGGGGGAGCGTGCGTGTGAGAGCGCGGGTTAGTGTTAGCGTACGGGTTAGGATTAGGGGACGGGTGAGGGTCAGGCTTCGGGGAAGGGTTACGGTTAGGGTTCAGTCTAGGGTTAGGGTTAGGGGACGGACACGGTTTAGGGTCCATGTGAGGGTACGGCAACGCTTTAGGGGGATCGTGCGTGTGAGGGCGCGGGTTAGTGTTAGCGTACGGGTTAGGATTAGGGGACGGGTGAGGGTTAGGCTTCGGGGAAGGGTTAGGTTTAGGGTTCGGGCTATGTCTAGGGTTAGGGGACGGGGACGGTTTGGGTCCAGGTGAGGGTACGGCAACCCTTTAGGGGGAGCGTGCGTTTGAGGGCGCGGGTTAGTGTTAGCGTACGGGTTAGGATTACGGGACGGTTGAGGGTCACGCTTCGGGGAAGGGTTAGGGTTATGGTTCGGGCTAGGGTTAGGGTTAGGGGACGGGGACGGTTTAGGGTCCAGGTGAGTGTACGGCAACGCTTTAGGGGGAGCGTGCGTGTTAGGGCGCGGGTTAGTGTTAGCGTATGGGTTAGGATTAGGGGACGCATGAGGGTTAGGCTTCGGGGAAGTGTTAGGGTTAGGGTTCGGGCTAGGGTTAGGGTTAGGGGACGGGGACGGTTTAGGGTCCAGGTGAGGGTACGGCAACCCTTTAGGGGGAGCGTGCGTGTGAGGGCGCGGGTTAGTGTTAGCGTACGGGATAGGATTAGGGGACGGGTGAAGGTCAGGCTTCGGGGAAGGGTTAGGGTTACGGTTCGGGCTAGGGTTAGGGTTAGGGGACGGGGACGGTTTAGGGTCCAGATGAGGGTACGGCAACCCTTTAGGGGGAGCGTGCGTGTGAGGGCGCGGGTTAGTGTTAGCGTACGGGTTAGGATTAGGGGACGGGTGTGGGTTAGGCTTCGGGGAAGGGTTAGGGTTAGGGTTCGGGCTAGGTTTAGGGTTAGGGGACGGGGACGGTTTAGGGTCCAGGTGAGGGTACGGCAACGCTTTAGGGGGAGCGTGCGTGTGAGGGCGTGGTTTAGTGTTAGCGTACGGGTTAGGATTAGGGGACGGGTGAGGGTCAGGCTTCGGTGAAGGGTTAGGGTTAGGGTTCGGGCTAGGGTTAGGGTTAGGGGACGGGGACGGTTTAGGGTCCAGGTGAGGGTACGGCAACGCTTTAGGGGGAGTGTGCGTGTGAGGGCGCGGGTTAGTGTTAGCGTACGGGTTAGGATTAGGGGACGGGTGAGGGTCAGGCTTCGGGGAAGGTTTAGGGTTAGGGTTCGGGCTAGGGTTAGGGTTAAGGGTCGGGGATGGTTTAGGGTCCAGGTGAGGGTACGGCAACGCTTTACGGGGAGCATGCATGTGAGGGCGCGGGTTAGTGTTAGCGTACGGGTTAGGATTAGGGGACGGGTGAGGGTCAGGCTTCGGGGAATGGTTAGGGTTAGGGTTCGGGCTAGGGTTAGGGTTAGGGGACGGGGACGGTTTAGGGTCCAGGTGAGGGTACGGCAACGCTTTAGGGGGAGCGTGCGTGTGAGGGCGTGGGATAGTGTTATCGTACAGGTTAGGATTAGGGGACGGGTGAGGGTCAGGCTTCGGGGAAGGGTTAGGGTTAGGGTTCGGGCTAGGGTTAGGGTTAGGGGACGGGGACGGTTTAGGGTGCAGTTGAGGGTACGGCAACGCTTTAGTGGGAGCGTGCGTGTGAGGGCGCGGGTTAGTGTTAGCGTACGGGTTAGGATTAGGGGAAGGTTGAGGGTCAGGCTTCGGGGAAGTGTTAGGGTTAGGGTTCGGGCTAGGGTTAGGGTTAGGGGACGGGGACGGTTTAGGGTCCAGGTGAGGGTACGGCAACCCTTTAGGGGGAGCGTGCGTGTGAGGGAGCGGGTTAGTGTTAGCGTACGGGTTAGGATTAGGGGACGGGTGAGGGTCAGGCTTCGGGGAAGGGTTAGGGTTAGGGTTCGGGCTAGGGTTAGGGATAGGGGACGGGGACGGTTTAGGGTCCAGGTGAGGGTACGGCAACGCTTTAGGGGGAGGGTGCGTGTGAGGGCGTGGGTTAGTGTTAGCGTACGGGTTAGGATTAGGGGACGGGTGAGGGTCAGGCTTCGGGGAAGGGTTAGGGTTAGGGTTCGGGCTAGGGTTAGGGTTAGGGGACGGGGACGGTTTAGGGTCCAGGTGAGGGTACGGCAGCGCTTTAGGGGGAGCGTGCGTGTGAGGGCGCGGGTTAGTGTTAGCGTACGGGTTAGGATTAGGGGACGGGTGAGGGTCAGGCTTCGGGGAAGGGTTAGGGTTAGGGTTCGGGCTAGGGTTAGGGTTAGGAGACGGGGACAATTTACGGTCCAGGTGAGGGTACGGCAACGCTTTAGGGGGAGCGTGCGTGTGAGGGCGCGGGTTAGTGTTAGCGTACGGGTTAGGATTAGGGGACGGGTGAGGGTCAGGCTTCGGGGAAGGGTTAGGGTTAGGGTTCGGGCTAGGGTTAGGGTTAGGGGACGGGGACGGTTTAGGGTCCAGGTGAGGGTACGGCAACGCTTTAGGGGGAGCGTGCGTGTGAGGGCGTGGGTTAGTGTTAGCGTACGGGTTAGGATTAGGGGACGGGTGAGGGTCAGGCTTCAGGGAAGGTTTAGGGTTAGGGATCGGGCTAGGCTTAGGGTTAGGGGACGGGGACGGTTTAGGGTCCAGGTGAGGGTACGGCAACGCTTTAGGGGGAGCGTGCATGTGAGGGCGCGGGTTAGTGTTAGCGTACGGGTTAGGATTAGGGGATGGTTGAGGGTCAGGCTTCGGGGAAGGGTTAGGGTTAGTGTTCGGGCTAGGGTTAGAGTTAGGTGACGGGGACGGTTTAGGGTCCAGGTGAGGGTACGGCAACGCTTTAGGGGGAGCGTGCGTGTGAGGGCAAGGGTTAGTGTTAGCGTACGGGTTAGGATTAGGGGACGGGTGAGGGTCAGGCTTCGGGGAAGGTTTAGTGTTAGGGTTCAGGCTAGGGTTAAGGTTAGCGGACAGGGACAGTTTAGGGTCCAGGGGAGGGTACAGCAACGATTTAGGGGGAGCGTGCGTGTGAGGGCGCGGGTTAGTGTTAGCGTACGGGTTAGGATTAGGGGACGGGTGAGGGTCAGGCTTCGGGGAAGGGTTAGGGTTAGGGTTCGGGCTAGGGTTAGGGGACGGGGACGGGGACGGTTTAGGGTCCAGGTGAGGGTACGGCAACGCTTTAGGGGGAGCGTGCGTGTGAGGGCGCGGGTTAGTGTTAGCGTACGGGTTAGGATTAGGGGACGGGTGAGGGTTAGGCTTCGGGGAAGGGTTAGGGTTAGGGTTCGGTCTACGGCTAGGGTTAGGGTACGGGAACGGTTTAGGGTCCAGGTGAGGGTACGGCAACCCTTTAGGGGGAGCGTGCGTGTGAGGGCGCGGGTTAGTGTTAGCGTACGGGTTAGGATTAGGGGACGGGTGAGGGTCAGGCTTCGGGGAAGGGTTAGGGTTAAGGTTCGGGCTAGGGTTAGGGTTAGGGGACGGGGACGGTTTCGGGTCCAGGTGAGGGTACGGCAACGCTTTAGGGGGAGCGTGCGTGTGAAGGCACGGGTTAGTGTTAGCGTACGGGTTAGGATTAGGGGACGGGTGAGGGTCAGGCTTCGGGGAAGCGTTAGGGTTAGGGTTCGGGCTAGGGTTAGGGTTAGGGGACGGGGACGGTTTAGGGTCCAGGTGAGGGGACGGCAACGCTTTAGGGGGAGCGTGCGTGTGAGGGCGCGGGTTAGTGTTAGCGTACGGGTTAGGATTAGGGGACGGGTGAGGGTCAGGCTTCGGGGAAGGGTTAGGGTTAGGGTTCGGGCTAGGGTTAGGGTTAGGGGACGGGGACGGTTTAGGGTCCAGTTGAGGGTACGGCAAAACTTTAAGGGGAGCGTGCGTGTGAGGGCGTGGGTTAGTGTTAGCGTACGGGTTAGGATTAGGGGACGGGTGAGGGTCAGGCTTCGGGGAAGATTTAGTGTTAGGGTTCGGGCTAGGGTTAGGGTTAGGGGACGGGGACGGTTTAGGGTCCAGGTGATGGTACGGCAAAGCTTTAGGGGGAGCGTGCGTGTGAGGGCGCGGGTTAGTGTTAGCGTACGGGTTAGGATTAGGGGACGGGTGAGGGTCAGGCTTCGGGGAATTGTTAGGGTTAGGGTTCGGGCTAGGGTTAGGGTTAGGGGACGGGGACGGTTTAGGGTCCAGGTGAGGGTACGGCAACGCTTTAGGGGGAGCATGCGTGTGAGGGCGCGGGTTAGTGTTAGCGTACGGGTTAGGATTAGGGGACGGGTGAGGGTCAGGCTTCGGGGAAGGGTTAGGGTTAGGGTTCGGGCTAGGGTTAGGGTTAGGGGACGGGGACGGTTTAGGGTCCAGGTGAGGGTACGGCAACGCTTTAGGGGGAGCGTGCGTGTGAGGGCGCGGGTTCGTGTTAGCGTACGGGTTAGGATTAGGGGACGGGTGAGGGTCAGGCTTCGGGGAAGGGTTAGGTTTAGGGTTCGGGCTAGGGTTAGGGGACGGGGACGGGGACGGTTTAGGGTCCAGGTGAGGGAACAGCAACCCTTTAGGGAGAGAGTGCGTGTGAGGGCGCGGGATAGTGTTAGCGTATGGGTTAGGATTAGGGGACGGGTGAGGGTCAGGCTTCGGGTAAGGGTTAGGGTTAGGGTTCGGGCTAGGGTTAGGGTTAGGGGACGGGGACGGTTTAGGGTGCAGGTGAGGGTACGGCAACGCATTAGGGGGAGCGTGCGTGTGAGGGCGCGGGTTAGTGTTAGCGTACGGGTTAGGATTAGGGGACGGGTGAGGGTCAGGCTTCGGGGAAGGGTTAGGGTTAGGGTTCGGGCTAGGGTTAGGGTTAGGGGACGGGGACGGTTTAGGGTCCAGGTGAGGGTACGGCAACGCTTTAGGGGGAGCGTGCGTGTGAGGGCGCGGGTTCGTGTTAGCGTACGGGTTAGGATTAGGGGACGGGTGAGGGTCAGGCTTCGGGGAAGGGTTAGGGTTAGGGTTCGGGCTAGGGTTAGGATTAGGGGCCGGGGACGGTTTAAGGTCCAGGTGAGGGTACGGCAACGATTTAGGGGGAGTGTGCGTGTGAGGGCGCGGGTTAGTGTTAGCGTACGGGTTAGGATTAGGGGACGGGTGAGGGTCAGGCTTCGGGGAAGGGTTAGGGTTAGGGTTCGGGCTAGGGTTAGTGTTAGGGGACAGGGACGGTTTAGGGTCCAGGTGAGGGTACGGCAACGCTTTAGGGGGAGCGTGCGTGTGAGGGGGCGGGTTAGTGTTAGCGTACGGGTTAGGATTAGGGGACGGCTGAGGGTTAGGCTTCGGGGAAGGGTTAGGTTTAGGGTTCGGGCTACGGCTAGGGTTAGGGGACGGGGACGGTTTAGGGTCCAGGTGAGGGTACGGCAACCCTTTAGGGGGAGCGTGCGTGTGAGGGCGCGGGTTAGTGTTAGCGTACGGGTTAGGATTAGGGGACGGTTGAGGGTCACGCTTCGGGGAAGGGTTAGGGTTATGGTTCGGGCTAGGGTTAGGGTTAGGGGACGGGGACGGTTTAGGGTCCAGGTGAGGGTACGGCAACGCTTTAGGGGGAGCGTGCGTGTTAGGGCGCGGGTTAGTGTTAGCGTACGGGTTAGGATTAGGGGACGCATGAGGGTTAGGCTTCGGGGAAGTGTTAGGGTTAGGGTTCGGGCTAGGGTTAGGGTTAGGGGACGGGGACGGTTTAGGGTCCAGGTGAGGGTACGGCAACCCTTTAGGGGGAGCGTGCGTGTGAGGGCGCAGGTTAGTGTTAGCGTACGGGATAGGATTAGGGGACGGGTGAAGGTCAGGCTTCGGGGAAGGGTTAGGGTTACGGTTCGGGCTAGGTTTATGGTTAGGGGACGGGGACGGTTTAGGGTCCAGGTGAGGGTACGGCAACCCTTTAGGGGGAGCGTGCGTGTGAGGGCGCGGGTTAGTGTTAGCGTACGGGTTAGGATTAGGGGACGGGTGAGGGTCAGGCTTCGGGGAAGGGTTAGGGTTAGGGTTCGGGCTAGGGTTAGGGTTAGGGGACGGGGACGGTTTAGGGTCCAGGTGAGGGTACGGCAACGCTTTAGGGGGAGCGTGCGTGTGAGGGCGCGGTTTAGTGTTAGCGTACGGGTTAGGATTAGGGGACGGGTGAGGGTCAGGCTTCGGTGAAGGGTTAGGGTTAGGGTTCGGGCTAGGGTTAGGGTTAGGGGACGGGGACGGTTTAGGGTCCAGGTGAGGGTACGGCAACGCTTTAGGGGGAGCGTGCGTGTGAGAGCGCGGGTTAGTGTTAGCGTACGGGTTAGGATTAGGGGACGGGTGAGGGTCAGGCTTCGGGGAAGGTTTAGGGTTAGGGTTCGGGCTAGGGTTAGGGTTAAGGGTCGGGGACGGTTTAGGGTCCAGGTGAGGGTACGGCAACGCTTTAGGGGGAGCATGCATGTGAGGGCGCGGGTTAGTGTTAGCGTACGGGATAGGATTAGGGGACGGTTGAGGGTCAGGCTTCGGGGAAGGGTTAGGTTTAGGGTTCGGGGTAGGGTTAGGGGACGGGGACGGGGACGGTTTAGGGTCCAGGTGAGGGTACAGCAACCCTTTAGGGAGAGCGTGCGTGTGAGGGCGCGGGATAGTGTTAGCGTATGGGTTAGGATTAGGGGACGGGTGAGGGTCAGGCTTCGGGGAAGGGTTAGGGTTAGGGTTCGGGCTAGGGTTAGGGTTAGGGGACGGGGACGGTTTAGGGTACAGGTGAGGGTACGGCAACGCATTAGGGGGAGCGTGCGTGTGAGGGCGCGGGTTAGTGTTAGCGTACGGGTTAGGATTAGGGGACGGGTGAGGGTCAGGCTTCGGGGAAGGGTTAGGGTTAGGGTTCGGGCTAGGGTTAGGGTTAGGGGACGGGGACGGTTTAGGGTCCAGGTGAGGGTACGGCAACGCTTTAGGGGGAGTGTGCGTGTGAGGGCGCGGGTTAGTGTTAGCGTACGGGTTAGGATTAGGGGACGGGTGAGGGTCAGGCTTCGGGGAAGGGTTAGGGTTAGGGTTCGGGCTAGGGTTAGGGTTAGGGGACGGGGACGGTTTAGGGTCCAGGTGAGGGTACGGCAACGCTTTAGGGGGAGCGTGCGTGTGAGGGCGCGGGTTAGTGTTAGCGTACGGGTTAGGATTAGGGGACGGGTGAGGGTCAGGCTTTGGGGAAGGGTTAGGGTTAGGGTTCGGTCTAGGGTTAGGGTTAGGGGACGGGGACGGTTTAGGGTCCAGGTGAGGGTACGGCAACGCTTTAGGTGGAGCGTGCGTGTGAGGGCGCTGGTTAGTGTTAGCGTACGGGTTAGGATTATGGGACGGGTGAGGGTCAGGCTTCGGGGAAGGGTTAGGTTTAGGGTTCGGGCTACGGCTAGGGTTAGGGGACGGGGACGGTTTAGGGTACAGGTGAGGGTACGGCAACGCATTAGGGGGAGCGTGCGTGTGAGGGCGTGGGTTAGTGTTAGCGTACGGGTTAGGATTAGGGGACGGGTGAGGGTCAGGCTTCGGGGAAGTGTTAGGGTTAGGGTTCGGGCTAGGGTTAGGGTTAGGGGACGGGGACGGTTTAGGGTCCAGGTGAGGGTACGGCAACGCTTTAGGGGGAGCGTGCGTGTGAGGGCACGGGTTAGTGTTAGCGTACGGGTTAGGATTAGGGGACGGGTGAGGGTCAGGCTTTGGGGAAGGGTTAGGGTTAGGGTTCGGTCTAGGGTTAGGGTTAGGGGACGGGGATGGTTTAGGGTCCAGGTGAGGGTACGGCAACGCTTTAGGGGGAGCGTGCGTGTGAGGGCGCGGGTTAGTGTTAGCGTACGGGTTAGGATTAGGGGACGGGTGAGGGTTAGGCTTCGGGGAAGGGTTAGGTTTAGGGTTCGGGCTACGGCTAGGGTTAGGGGACGGGGACGGTTTAGGGTACAGGTGAGGGTACGGCAACGCATTAGGGGGAGCGTGCGTGTGAGGGCGCGGGTTAGTGTTAGCGTACGGGTTAGGATTAGGGGATGGGTGAGGGTCAGGCTTCGGGGAAGGGTTAGGGTTAGGGTTCGGGCTAGGGTTAGGGTTAGGGGACGGGGACGGTTTAGGGTCCAGGTGAGGGTACGGCAACGCTTTAGGGGGAGCGTGCATGTGAGGGCGCGGGTTAGTGTTAGCGTACGGGTTACGATTAGGGGACGGGTGAGGGTCAGGCTTTGGGGAAGGGTTAGGGTTAGGGTTCGGGCTATGGTTAGGGGACGGGGACGGGGACGGTTTAGGGTCCAGGTGAGCGTACGGCAAAGCTTTAGGGGGAGCGTGCGTGTAGGGCGCGGGTTAGTGTTAGCGTACGGGTTAGGATTAGGGGACGGCTGAGGGTCAGGCTTCGGGGAAGTGTTAGGGTTAGGGTTCGGGCTAGGGTTAGGGTTAGGGGACGGGGACGGTTTAGGGTCCAGGTGAGGGTACGGCAACACTTAAGGGGGAGTGTGTGTGTGAGGGCGCGGGTGAGTGATAGCGTACGGGTTAGGATTAGGGGATGGGTGAGGGTCAGGCTTCGGGGAAGGGTTAGGGTTAGGGTTCGGGCTAGGGTTAGGGTTAGGGGACGGGGACGGTTTAGGGTCCAGGTGAGGGTACGGCAACGCTTTAGGGGGAGCGTGCGTGTGAGGGCACGGGTTAGTGTTAGCGTACGGGTTAGGATTAGGGGACGGGTGAGGGTCAGGCTTCGGGGAAGGGTTAGGTTTAGGGTTCGGGCTAGGGTTAGGGTTAGGGGACGGGGACGGTTTAGGGTCCAGGTGAGGGTACGGCAACGCTTTAGGGGGAGCGTGCGTGTGAGGGCGCAGGTTAGTGTTAGCGTACGGGTTAGGATTAGGGGACGGGTGAGGGTCAGGCGTCGGGGAAGGGTTAGGGTTAGGGTTCGGCTAGGGTTAGGGTTAGGGGACGGGGACGGTTTAGGGTCCAGGTGAGGGGACGGCAACGCTTTAGGGGGAGCGTGCGTGTGAGGGCGCGGGTTAGTGTTAGCGTACGGGTTAGGATTAGGGGACGGGTGAGGGTCAGGCTTCGGGGAAGGGTTAGGGTTAGGGTTCGGGCTAGGGTTAGGGTTAGGGGACGGGGACGGTTTAGGGTCCAGGTGAGGGTACGGCAACGCTTTAGGGGGAGCGTGCGTGTGAGGGCGCGGGTTAGTGTTAGCGTACGGGTTAGGATTAGGGGACGGGTGAGGGTCAGGCTTTGGGGAAGGGTTAGGGTTAGGGTTCGGGCTAGGGTTAGGGGACGGAGACGGGGACGGTTTAGGGTCCAGGTGAGGGTTCGGCAAAGCTTTAGGGGGAGCGTGCGTGTAGGGCGCGGGTTAGTGTTAGCGTACGGGTTAGGATTAGGGGACGGCTGAGGGTCAGGCTTCGGGGAAGTGTTAGAGTTAGGGTTCGGGCTAGGGATAGGGTTAGGGGACGGGGACGGTTTAGGGTCCAGGTGAGGGTACGGCAACGCTTTAGGGGGAGCGTGCGTGTGAGGGCGCGGGTTAGTGTTAGCGTACGGGTTAGGATTAGGGGACGGGTGAGGGTCATGCTTCGGGGAAGGGTTAGGGTTAGGGTTCGGGCTAGGGTTAGGGTTAGGGGACGATGACGGTTTACGGTCCAGGTGAGGGTACGGCAACGCTTTAGGGTGAGCGTGCATGTGAGGGCGCGGGTTAGTGTTAGCGTACGGGTTAGGATTAGGGGACGGGTGAGGGTCAGGCTTCGGGGAAGGGTTAGGGTTAGGGTTCGGGCTAGGGTTAGGGTTAGGGGACGGGGCGGTTTAGGGTCCAGGTGAGGGTACGGCAATGCTTTAGAGGGAGCGTGCGTGTGAGGGCGTGGGTTAGTGTTAGCGTACGTGTTAGGATTACGGGACGGGTGAGGGTCAGGCTTCGGGGAAGGGTTAGGGTTAGGGTTCAGGCTAGGGTTAGGGTTAGGGGACGGGGACGGTTTAGGGTCCAGGTGAGGGTACGGCAACAGTAAAGGGGGAGTGTGCGTGTGAGGGCGTGGGTGAGTGATAGCGTACGGGTTAGGATTAGGGGACGGGTGAGGGTCAGGCTTCGGGGAAGGGTTAGGGTTAGGGTTCGGGCTAGGGTTAGGGTTAGGGGACGGGGACGGTTTAGGGTCCAGGTGAGGGTACGGCAACGCTTTAGGGGGAGCGTGCGTGTGAGGGCGCGGGTTAGTGTTAGAGTACGGGTTAGGATTAGGGGACGGGTGAGGGTCAGGCTTCGGGGAAGGGTTAGGGTTAGGGTTCGGGCTAGGGTTAGGGTTAGGGGACGGGGATGGTTTAGGGTCCAGGTGAGGGTACGGCAACGCTTTAGGGGGAGCGTGCGTGTGAGGGCGCTGGTTAGTGTTAGCGTACGGGTTAGGATTAGGGGACGGGTGAGGGTCAGGATTCGGGGAAGGTTTAGGGTTAGGGTTCGGGCTAGGGTTAGGGTTAGGGGACGGGGACGGTTTACGGTCCAGGTGAGGGTACGGCAACGCTTTAGGGGGAGCGTGCGTGGCAGGGCGCGGGTTAGTGTTAGCGTACGGGTTAGGATTAGGGGACGGGTGAGGGTCAGGCTTCGGGGAAGGGTTAGGGTTAGGGTTCGGGCTAGCGTTAGGGTTACGGGACGGGGACGGTTTACGGTCCAGGTGAGGGTACGGCAACACTTTAGGGGGAGCGTGCGTGTGAGGGCGCGTGTTAGTGTTAGCGTACGGGTTAGGATTAGGGGACGGGTGAGGGTCAGGCTTCGGGGAAGGTTTAGGGTTATGGTTCGGGCTAGGGTTAGGGTTAGGGGACGGGGACGGTTTAGGGTCCAGGTGAGGGTACGGCAACGCTTTAGGGGGAGCGTGCGTGTGAGGGCGCGGGTTAGTGTTAGCGTACGGGTTAGGATTAGGGGACGGGTGAGGGTTAGGCTTCGGGGAAGGGTTAGGGTTAGGGTTCGGGCTAGGGTTAGGGGACGGGGACGGGGACGGTTTAGTGTCCAGGTGAGGGTACGGCAACGCTTTAGGGTGAGCGTGCGTGTCAGGGCGCGGGTTAGTGTTAGCGTACGGGTTAGGATTAGGGGACGGGTGAGGGTCAGGCTTCGGGGAAGTGTTAGGGTTAGGGTTCGAGCTAGGGTTAGGGTTAGGGGACGGGGACGGTTTAGGGTCCAGGTGAGGGTACGGCAACGCTTTAGGGGGAGCGTGCGTGTGAGGGCGTGGGTTAGTGTTAGAGTACGGGTTAGGATTAGGGGACGGGTGAGGGTCAGGCTTCGGGGAAGGGTTAGGGTTATGGTTCGGGCTAGGGTTAGGGTTAGGGGACGGGGACGGTTTAGGGTCCAGGTGAGGGTACGGCAACGCTTTAGGGGGAGCGTGCGTGTGAGGGCGCGTGTTAGTGTTAGCGTACGGGTTAGGATTAGGGGACGGGTGAGGGTCAGGCTTCGGGAAAGGGTTAGGGTTAGGGTTCGGGCTAGGGTTAGGGTTAGGGGACGGGGACGGTTCAGGGACCAGGTGAGCGTACGGCAACGCTTTAGGGGGAGCGTGCGTGTGAGGGCGTGGGTTAGTGTTAGCGTACGGGTTAGGATTAGGGGACGGGTGAGGGTCAGGCTTTGGGGAAGGGTTAGGTTTAGGGTTCGGGCTAGGGTTAGGGTTAGGGGACGGGGACGGTTTAGGGTCCAGGTGAGGGTACGGCAAAGCTTTAGGGGGAGCGTGCGTGTGAGGGAGCAGGTTAGTGTTAGCGTACGGGTTAGGATTAGGGGACGGGTGAGGGTCAGGCTTCGGGGAAGGGTTAGGGTTAGGGTTCGGGCTAGGGTTAGGGTTAGTGGACGGGGACGGTTTAGGGTCATGGTGAGGGTACGGCAACGCTTTAGCGGGAGCGTGCGTGTGAGGGCACGGGTTAGTGTTAGCGTACGGGTTAGGATTAGGGGACGGGTGAGGGTCAGGCTTCGGGGAAGTGTTAGGGTTAGGGTTCGGGCTAGGGTTAGGGTTAGGGGACGGGGACGGTTTAGGGTCCAGGTTAGGGTACGGCAACGCTTTAGGGGGAGCGTGCGTGTGAGGGAGCAGGTTAGTGTTAGCGTACGGGTTAGGATTAGGGGACGGGTGAGGGTCAGGCTTCGGGGAAGGGTTAGGGTTAGGGTTCGGGCTAGCGTTAGGGTTACGGGACGCGGACGGTTTAGGGTCCAGGTGAGGGTACGGCAACCCTTTAGGGGGAGCGTGCGTGTGAGGGCACGGGTTAGTGTTAGCGTACGGGTTAGGATTAGGGGATGGGTGAGGGTCAGGCTTCGGGGAAGGGTTAGGGTTAGTGTTCGGGCTAGGGTTAGAGTTAGGTGACGGGGACGGTTTAGGGTCCAGGTGAGGGTACGGCAACGCTTTAGGGGGAGCGTGCGTGTGAGGGCACGGGTTAGTGTTAGCGTACGGGTTAGGATTAGGGGACGGGTGAGGGTCAGGCTTCGGGGAAGGTTTAGTGTTAAGGTTCGGGCTAGGGTTAAGGTTAGGGGACGGGGACGGTTTAGGGTCCAGGGGAGGGTACAGCAACGCTTTAGGGGGAGCGTGCGTGTGAGGGCGCGGGTTAGTGTTAGCGTACGAGTTAGGATTAGGGGACGGGTGAGGGTCAGTCTTCGGGGAAGGGTTAGGGTTAGGGTTCGGGCTAGGGTTACGGGACGGGGACGGGGACGGTTTAGGATCCAGGTGAGGGTACGGCAACGCTTTAGGGGGAGCGTGCGTGTGAGGGCGAGGGTTATTGTTAGCGTACGGGTTAGGATTATGGGACGGATGAGGGTTAGGCTTCGGGGACGGGTTAGGGTTAGGGTTCGGGCTAGGATTAGGGTTAGGGGACGGGGACGGTTTAGGGTCCAGGTGAGGGTACGGCAACCCTTTAGGGGGAGCGTGCGTGTGAGGGCGCGGGTTAGTGTTAGCGTACGGGTTAGGATTATGGGACGGATGAGGGTTAGGCTTCGGGGAAGGGTTAGGGTTAGGGTTCGGGCTAGGGTTAGGGTTAGGGGACGGGGACGGTTTAGGGTCCAGGTGAGGGTACGGCAACCCTTTAGGGGGAGCGTGCGTGTGAGGGCGCGGGTTAGTGTTAGCGTACGGGTTAGGATTAGGGGACGGGTGAGGGTCAGGCTTCGGGGAAGGGTTAGGGTTACGGTTCGGGCTAGGGTTAGGGTTAGGGGACGGGGACGGTTTAGGGTCCAGGTGAGGGTACGGCAACGCTTTAGGGGGAGCGTGCGTGTGAGGGCGCGTGTTAGTGTTAGCGTACGGGTTAGGATTAGGGGACGGGTGAGGGTCAGGCTTCGGGAAAGGGTTAGGGTTAGGGTTCGGGCTAGGGTTAGGGTTAGGGGACGGGGACGGTTCAGGGACCAGGTGAGGGTACGGGAACGCTTTAGGGGGAGCGTGCGTGTGACGGCGTGGGTTAGTGTTAGCGTACGGGTTAGGATTAGGGGACGGGTGAGGGTCAGGCTTTGGGGAAGGGTTAGGTTTAGGGTTCGGGCTAGGGTTAGGGTTAGGGGACGGGGACGGTTTAGGGTCCAGGTGAGGGTACGGCAAAGCTTTAGGGGGAGCGTGCGTGTGAGGGCGCGGGTTAGTGTTAGCGTACGGGTTAGTATTAGGGGACGGGTGAGGGTCAGGCTTCGGGGAAGGGTTAGGGTTAGGGTTCGGGCTAGGGTTAGGGTTAGTGGACGGGGACGGTTTAGGGTCATGGTGAGGGTACGGCAACGCTTTAGCGGGAGCGTGCGTGTGAGGGCACGGGTTAGTGTTAGCGTACGGGTTAGGATTAGGGGACGGGTGAGGGTCAGGCTTCGGGGAAGGTTTAGGGTTAGGGTTCGGGCTAGGGTTAAGGTTAGGGGACGGGGACGGTTTAGGGTCCAGGGGAGGGTACAGCAACGCTTTAGGGGGAGCGTGCGTGTGAGGGCGCGGGTTAGTGTTAGCGTACGGGTTAGGATTAGGGGACGGGTGAGGGTCAGTCTTCGGGGAAGGGTTAGGGTTAGGGTTCGGGCTAGGGTTACGGGACGGGGACGGGGACGGTTTAGGGTCCAGGTGAGGGTACGGCAACGCTTTAGGGGGAGCGTGCGTGTGAGGGCGCGGGTTATTGTTAGCGTACGGGTTAGGATTATGGGACGGATGAGGGTTAGGCTTCGGGGAAGGGTTAGGGTTAGGGTTCGGGCTAGGGTTAGGGTTAGGGGACGGGGACGGTTTAGGGTCCAGGTGAGGGTACGGCAACCCTTTAGGGGGAGCGTGCGTGTGAGGGCGCGGGTTAGTGTTAGCGTACGGTTTAGGATTAGGGGACGGGTGAGGGTTAGGCTTCGGGGAAGGGTTAGGGTTACGGTTCGGGCTAGGGTTAGGGTTAGGGGACGGGGACGGTTTAGGGTCCAGGTGAGGGTACGGCAACGCTTTAGGGGGAGCGTGCATGTGAGGGCGCGGGTTAGTGTTAGCATACGGGTTAGGATTAGGGGACGGGTGAGGGTCAGGCTTCGGGGAAGGTTTAGGTTTAGGGTTCGGGCTAGGGTTAGGGTTAGGGGTCGGGGACGGTTTAGGGTCCAGGTGAGGGTACGGCAACGCTTTAGGTGGAGCGTGCGTGTGAGGGCGCGGGTTAGTGTTAGCGTACGGGTTAGGATTAGGGGACGGTTGAGGGTCAGGCTTCGGGGAAGGGTTAGGGTTAGGGTTCGGGCTAGGGTTAGGGGACGAGGACGGGGACAGTTTAGGGTCCAGGTGAGGGTACGGCAACCCTTTAGGGGGAGCGTGCATGTGAGGGCGCGGGTTAGTGTTAGCGTATGGGTTAGGATTAGGGGACGGGTGAGGGTCAGGCTTCGGGGAAGGGTTAGGGTTAGGGTTCGGGCTAGGGTTAGGGTTAGAGGACGGGGACGGTTTAGGGTCCAGGTGAGGGTACGGCAACGCATTAGGGGGAGCGTGCGTGTGAGGGCGCGGGTTAGTGTTAGCGTACGGGTTAGGATTAGGGGACGGGTGAGGGTCAGGCTTCGGGGAAGGGTTAGGGTTAGGGTTCGGGCTAGGGTTAGGGGACGGGGACGGGGACGGTTTAGGGTCCAGGTGAGGGTACGGCAACGCTTTAGGGGGAGCGTGCGTGTGAGGGCGCGGGTTAGTGTTAGCGTACGGGTTAGGATTAGGGGACGGGTGAGGGTCAGGCTTCGGGTAAGGGTTAGGGAGAGGGTTCGGGCTAGGGTTAGGGTTAGGGGACGGGGACGGTTTAGGGTCCAGGTGAGGGTACGGCAACGCTTAAGGGGGAGCGTGCGTGTGAGGGCGCGGGTTAGTGTTAGCGTACGGGTTAGGATTAGGGGATGGGTGAGGGTAAGGCTTCGGGGAAGAGTTAGGGTTAGTGTTCGGGCTAGGGTTAGGGTTAGGGGACGGGGACGGTTTAGGGTCCAGGTGAGGGTACGGCAACGCTTTAGGGGGAGCGTGCGTGTGAGGGCACGGGTTAGTGTTAGCGTACGGGTTAGGATTAGGGGAAGGGTGAGGGTCAGGCTTCGGGGAAGGTTTAGTGTTAGGGTTCGGGCTAGGGTTACGGTTAGGGGACGGGGACGGTTTAGGGTCCAGGTGAGGGTACGGCAACGCTTTAGGGGGAGCGTGCGTGTGAGGGCGCGGGTTAGTGTTAGCGTACGGGTTAGGATTAGGGGACGGGTGAGGGTCAGTCTTCGGGGAAGGGTTAGGGTTAGGGTTCGGGCTAGGGTTACGGGACGGGGACGGGGACGGTTTAGGGTCCAGGTGAGGGTACGGCAACGCTTTAGGGGGAGCGTGCGTGTGAGGGCGCGGGTTATTGTTAGCGTACGGGTTAGGATTATGGGACGGATGAGGGTTAGGCTTCGGGGAAGGGTTAGGGTTAGGGTTCGGGCTAGGGTTAGGGTTAGGGGACGGGGACGGTTTAGGGTCCAGGTGAGGGTACGGCAACCCTTTAGGGGGAGCGTGCGTGTGAGGGCGCGGGTTAGTGTTAGCGTACGGTTTAGGATTAGGGGACGGGTGAGGGTTAGGCTTCGGGGAAGGGTTAGGGTTACGGTTCGGGCTAGGGTTAGGGTTAGGGGACGGGGACGGTTTAGGGTCCAGGTGAGGGTACGGCAACGCTTTAGGGGGAGCGTGCATGTGAGGGCGCGGGTTAGTGTTAGCATACGGGTTAGGATTAGGGGACGGGTGAGGGTCAGGCTTCGGGGAAGGTTTAGGTTTAGGGTTCGGGCTAGGGTTAGGGTTAGGGGTCGGGGACGGTTTAGGGTCCAGGTGAGGGTACGGCAACGCTTTAGGTGGAGCGTGCGTGTGAGGGCGCGGGTTAGTGTTAGCGTACGGGTTAGGATTAGGGGACGGTTGAGGGTCAGGCTTCGGGGAAGGGTTAGGGTTAGGGTTCGGGCTAGGGTTAGGGGACGAGGACGGGGACAGTTTAGGGTCCAGGTGAGGGTACGGCAACCCTTTAGGGGGAGCGTGCATGTGAGGGCGCGGGTTAGTGTTAGCGTATGGGTTAGGATTAGGGGACGGGTGAGGGTCAGGCTTCGGGGAAGGGTTAGGGTTAGGGTTCGGGCTAGGGTTAGGGTTAGAGGACGGGGACGGTTTAGGGTCCAGGTGAGGGTACGGCAACGCATTAGGGGGAGCGTGCGTGTGAGGGCGCGGGTTAGTGTTAGCGTACGGGTTAGGATTAGGGGACGGGTGAGGGTCAGGCTTCGGGGAAGGGTTAGGGTTAGGGTTCGGGCTAGGGTTAGGGGACGGGGACGGGGACGGTTTAGGGTCCAGGTGAGGGTACGGCAACGCTTTAGGGGGAGCGTGCGTGTGAGGGCGCGGGTTAGTGTTAGCGTACGGGTTAGGATTAGGGGACGGGTGAGGGTCAGGCTTCGGGTAAGGGTTAGGGAGAGGGTTCGGGCTAGGGTTAGGGTTAGGGGACGGGGACGGTTAAGGGTCCAGGTGAGGGTACGGCAACGCTTAAGGGGGAGCGTGCGTGTGAGGGCGCGGGTTAGTGTTAGCGTACGGGTTAGGATTAGGGGATGGGTGAGGGTAAGGCTTCGGGGAAGAGTTAGGGTTAGTGTTCGGGCTAGGGTTAGGGTTAGGGGACGGGGACGGTTTAGGGTCCAGGTGAGGGTACGGCAACGCTTTAGGGGGAGCGTGCGTGTGAGGGCACGGGTTAGTGTTAGCGTACGGGTTAGGATTAGGGGAAGGGTGAGGGTCAGGCTTCGGGGAAGGTTTAGTGTTAGGGTTCGGGCTAGGGTTACGGTTAGGGGACGGGGACGGTTTAGGGTCCAGGTGAGGGTACGGCAACGCTTTAGGGGGAGCGTGCGTGTGAGGGCGCGGGTTAGTGTTAGCGTACGGGTTAGGATTAGGGGACGGGTGAGGGTCAGGCTTCGGGGAAGGGTTACGGTTAGGGTTCGGTCTAGGGTTAGGGTTAGGGGACGGGGACGGTTTAGGGTCCATGTGAGGGTACGGCAACGCTTTAGGGGGAGCGTGCGTGTGAGGGCGCGGGTTAGTGTTAGCGTACGTGTTAGGATTAGGGGACGGGTGAGGGTTAGGCTTCGGGGAAGGGTTAGGTTTAGGGTTCGGGCTACGGCTAGTGTTAGGGGACGGGGACGGTTTAGGGTCCAGGTGAGGGTACGGCAACCCTTTAGGGGGAGAGTGCGTGTGAGGGCGCGGGTTAGTGTTAGCGTACGGGTTAGGATTAGGGGACGGTTGAGGGTCACGCTTCGGGGAAGGGTTAGGGTTATGGTTCGGGCTAGGGTTAAGGTTAGGGGACGGGGACGGTTTAGGGTCCAGGTGAGGGTACGGCAACGCTTTAGGGGGAGCGTGCGTGTGAGGGCGCAGGTTAGTGTTAGCGTACGGGTTAGGATTAGGGGACGGGTGAGGGTCAGGCTTCGGGGAAGGGTTAGGGTTAGGGTTCGGGCTAGGGTTAGGGTTAGGGGATGGGGACGGTTTAGGGTCCAGGTGAGGGTACGGTAACGCTTTAGGGGGAGCGTGCGTGTGAGGGCACGGGTTAGTGTTAGCGTACGGGTTAGGATTAGGGGACGGGTGAGGGTCAGGCTTCAGGGAAGTGTTAGGGTTAGGGTTCGGGCTAGGGTTAGGGTTAGGGGACGGGGACGGTTTAGGGTCCAGGTGAGGGTACGGCAAAGCTTTAGGGGGAGCGTGCGTGTGAGGGCGCGGGTTAGTGTTAGCGTACGGGTTAGGATTATGGGACGGGTGAGGGTCAGGCTTCGGGGAAGGGTTAGGGTTAGGGTTCGGGCTAGGGTTAGGGTTAGGGGACGGGGACGGTTTAGGGTCCAGGTGAGGGTACGGCAACGCTTTAGGGGGAGCGTGCGTGTGAGGGCGTGGGTTAGTGTTAGCGTACGGGTTAGGATTAGGGGACGGGTGAGGGTCAGGCTTCGGGGAAGGTTTAGGGTTAGGGTTCGGGCTAGGGTTAGGGTTAGGGGACGGGGCCGGTTTACGATCCAGGTGAGGGTACGGCAACGCTTTAGGGGGAGCGTGCGTGTGAGGGCGCGGGTTAGTGTTAGCGTACGGGTTAGGATTAGGGGACGGGTGAGGGTCAGGCTTCGGGGAAGGGTTAGGGTTAGGGTTCGGGCTAGGGTTAGGGGACGGGGACGGGGACGGTTTAGGGTCCAGGTGAGGGTACGGCAACGCTTTAGGTGGAGCGTGCGTGTGAGGGCGCGGGTTAGTGTTAGCGTACGGGTTAGGATTAGGGGACGGGTGAGGGTCAGGCTTCGGGGAAGTGTTAGGGAGAGGGTTCGGGCTAGGGTTAGGGTTAGGGGATGGGGACGGTTTAGGTTCCAGGTGAGGGTACGCCAACGCTTAAGGGGGAGCGTGCGTGTGAGGGCGCGGGTTAGTGTTAGCGTACGGGTTAGGATTAGGGGACGGGTGAGGGTTAGGCTTCGGGGAAGGGTTAGGTTTAGGGTTCGGGCTACGGCTAGGGTTAGGGGACGGGGACGGTTTAGGGTCCAGGTGAGGGTACGGCAACCCTTTAGGGGGAGCGTGCGTGTGAGGGCGCGGGTTAGTGTTAGCGTACGGGTTAGGATTAGGGGACGGTTGAGGGTCACGCTTCGGGGAAGGGTTAGGGTTATGGTTTGGGCTAGGGTTAAGGTTAGGGGACGGGGACGGTTTAGGGTCCAGGTGAGGGTACGGCAACGCTTTAGGGGGAGCGTGCGTGTGAGGGCGCGGGTTAGTGTTAGCGTACGGGTTAGGATTAGGGGACGGGTGAGGGTCAGGCTTCGGGGAAGGGTTAGGGTTAGGGTTCGGGCTAGGGTTAGGGTTAGGGGACGGGGACGGTTTAGGGTCCAGGTGAGGGTACGGCAAAGCTTTAGGGGGAGTGTGCGTGTGAGGGCGCGGGTTAGTGTTGGCGTACGGGTTAGGATTATGGGACGGGTGAGGGTCAGGCTTCGGGGAAGGGTTAGGGTTAGGATTCGGGCTAGGGTTAGGGTTAGGGGACGGGGACGGTTTAGGGTCCAGGTGAGGGTACGGCAACGCTTTAGGGGGAGCGTGCGTGTGAGGGCGCGGGTTAGTGTTAGCGTACGGGTTAGGATTAGGGGACGGGTGAGGGTCAGGCTTCGGGGAAGGGTTAGGGAGAGGTTTCCGGCTAGGGTTAGGGTTAGGTGACGGGGACGGTTTCGGGTCCAGGTGAGGGTATGGCAACGCTTTAGGGGGAGCGTGCATGTGAGGGCGTGGGTTAGTGTTAGCGTACGGGTTAGGATTAGGGGACGGGTGAGGGTCAGGCTTCGGGGAAGGGTTAGGGTTAGGGTTCGGGCTAGGGTTAGGGTTAGGGGACGGGGCCGGTTTAGGATCCAGGTGAGGGTACGGCAACGCTTTAGGGGGAGCGTGCGTGCGAGGGCGCGGGTTAGTGTTAGCATACGGGTTAGGATTAGGGGACGGCTGAGGGTCAGGCTTCGGGGAAGGGTTAGGGTTAGGGTTCGGGCTAGGGTTAGGGTTACGGACGGGGACGGTTTAGGGTCCAGGTGAGGGAACGGCAACGCTTTAGGGGTAGCGTGCGTGTGAGGGCGCGGGTTAGTGTTAGCGTACGGGTTAGGTTTAGGGGACGGGTGAGGGTCAGGCTTCGGGGAAGGGTTAGGGTTAGGGTTCGGGCTAGGGTTAGGGTTAGGGGACGGAGACGGTTTAGGGTCCAGGTGAGGGTACGGCAACGCTTTAGGGGGAGCGTGCGTGTGAGGGCGCCGGTGAGTGTTAGCGTACGGGTTAGGATTTCGGGACGGGTGAGGCTCAGGCTTCGGGGAAGGGTTAGGGTTAGGGTTCGGGCTAGGGTTAGGGTTAGGGGACGGGGACGGTTTAGGGTCCAGGTGAGGATACGGCAACGCTTTAGGGGGAGCGTGCGTGTGAGGGCGCGGGTTAGTGTTAGCGTATGGGTTAGGATTAGGGGACGGGTGAGGGTCAGGCTTCGGGGAAGGGTTAGGGTTAGGGTTCGGGCTAGGGTTAGGTTTAGGGGACGGGGACGGTTTAGGGTCCAGGTGAGGGTACGGCAACGCTTTAGGGGGAGCGTGCGTGTGAGGGCGCGGGGTAGTGTTAGCGTACGGGTTAGGATTAGGGGACGGGTGAGGGTCAGGCTTCGGGGAAGGTTTAGGGTTAGGGATCGGGCTAGGGTTAGGGTTAGGGGATGGGGACGGTTTAGGGTCCAGCTGAGGGTACGGCAATGCTTAAGGGGGAGCGTGCGTGTGAGGGCACGGGTTAGTGTTAGCGTACGGGTTAGGATTAGGGGATGGGTGAGGGTCAGGCTTCGGGGAAGGGTTAGGGTTAGTGTTCGGGCTAGGGTTAGAGTTAGGTGACGGGGACGGTTTAGGGTCCAGGTGAGGGTACGGCAATGCTTTAGGGGGAGCATGCGTGTGAGGGCACGGGTTAGTGTTAGCGTACGGGTTAGGATTAGGGGACGGGTGAGGGTCAGGCTTCGGGGAAGGTTTAGTGTTAGGGTTGGGGCTAGGGTTAAGGTTAGGGGACGGTGACGGTTTAGGGTCCAGGGGAGGGTACAGCAACGATTTAGGGGGAGCGTGCGTGTGAGGGCGCGCGTTAGTGTTAGCGTACGGGTTAGGATTAGGGGACGGGTGAGGGTCAGGCTTCGGGGAAGGGTTAGGGTTAGGGTTCGGGCCAGGGTTAGGGTTAGGGGACGGGGACGGTTTAGGGTGCAGGTGAGGGTACGGTAACGCTTTAGGGGGAGCGTGCGTGTGAGGGCACGGGTTAGTGTTAGCGTACGGGTTAGGATTAGGGGACGGGTGAGGGTCAGGCTTCGGGGAAGGGTTAGGGTTAGGGTTCGGGCTAGGGTTAGGGTTAGGGGACGGGGACGGTTTAGGGTCCATGTGAGGGTACGGCAATGCTTTAGGGGGAGCGTGCGTGTGAGGGCGCGGGTTAGTGTTAGCGTACGGGTTAGGATTAGGGGACGGGTGAGGGTCAGATTTCGGGGAATTGTTAGTGTTAGGGTTCGGGCTAGGATTAGGGTTAGGGGACGGGGACGGTTTAGGGTCCAGGTGAGGGTACGGCAACGCTGTAGGGGCAGTGTGTGTGTGAGGGCCCGGGTTAGTGTTAGCGCACGGGTGAGGATTAGGGCACGTGTGAGGGTCAGGCTTCGGGGAAGGGTTAGGGAGAGGTTTCCGGCTAGGGTTAGGGTTAGGGGACGGGGACGGTTTAGGGTCCAGGTGAGGGTATGGCAACGCTTTAGGGGGAGCGTGCACTTGAGGGCGCGGGTTAGTGTTAGCGTACGGGTTAGGATTAGGGGACGGGTGAGGGTCAGGCTTCGGGGAAGGGTTAGGGAGAGGTTTCCGGCTAGGGTTAGGGTTAGGGGACGGGGACGGTTTAGGGTCCAGGTGAGGGTACGGCAACGCTTTAGGGGGAGCGTGCGTGTGAGGGCGCGCGTTAGTGTTAGCGTTCGGGTTAGGATTAGGGGACGGGTGAGGGTCAGACTTCGGGGAAGTGTAAGGGTTAGGGTTCCGGCTAGAGTTAGGGTTAGGGATCGGGGACGGTTTAGGGTCCAGGTGAGGGTACGGCAACGCTTTAGGGGGAGCGTGCGTGTGAGGGCGTGGGTTAGTGTTAGAGTACGGGTTAGGATTAGCGGACGGGTGAGGGTCAGGCTTCGGGGAACGGTTAGGGTTAGGGTTCGGGCTAGGGTTAGGGTTAGGGGACGGGGACGGTTTAGGGTCCAGGTGAGGGTACGGCAACGCTTAAGGGGGAGCGTGCGTGTGAGGGCGGGTGTGAGTGTTAACGTACGGGTTAGGATTAGGGGACGGGTGAGGGTCAGGCTTCAGGGAAGCGTCAGGGTTAGGGTTCGGGCTAGGGTTAGGGTTAGGGCACGGGGGCAGTTTAGGGTCCAGGTGAGGGTACGGCAACGCTTTAGGGGGAGCGTGCGTGTGAGGGCGCGGGTTAGTGTTAGCGTACGGGTTAGGATTAGGGGACGGGTGAGGGTCAGGCTTCGGGGAAGTGGTAGGGTTAGGGTTCGGGCTAGGGTTAGGGTTACGGACGGGGACGGTTTAGGGTCCAGGTGAGGGTACGGCAACGCTTTAGGGGGAGCGTGCGTGTGAGGGCGCGGGTTAGTGTTAGCGTACGGGTTAGGATTAGGGGACGGGTGAGGGTCAGGCTTCGGGGAAGGGTTAGGGAGAGGGTTCGGGCTAGGGTTAGGGTTAGGGGACGGGGACGGTTTAGGGTCCAGGTGAGGGTACGGCAACGCTTTAGGGGGAGCGTGCGTGTGAGGGCGCGGGTTAGTGTTAGCATACGGGTTAGGATTAGGGGACGGGTGAGGGTCAGGCTTCGGGGAAGCATCAGGGATAGGGTTCGGGCTAGGGTTAGGGTTAGGGCACGGGGGCGGTTTAGGGTCCAGGTGAGGGTACGGCAACACTTTAGGGGGAGCGTGTGTGCGAGGAGTGGGTTAGTGTTAGCGTACGGGTTAGGATTAGGGGACGGATGAGGGTCAGGCTTCGGGGAAGGGTTAGGTTTAGGGTTCGGGCTAGGGTTAGGGTTAGGGGATGGGGACGGTTTAGGGTCCAGGTGAGGGTACGGCAACGCTTTAGAGGTAGCGTGCGTGTGAGGGCGCGGGTTAGTGTTAGCGTACGGGTTAGGATTAGGGGACGTGTGAGGGTCAGGCTTCAGGGAAGCGTCAGGGTTAGGGTTCGGGCTAGGGTAAGTGTTAGGGCACGGGGGCAGTTTAGGGTCCATGTGAGGGTACGGCAACGCTTTAGGGGGAGGGTGCGTGTGAGGGTGCGGGTTAGTGTTAGCGTACGGGTTAGGATTAGGGGACGGGTGAGGGTCAGGCTTCGGGGAAGGGTTAGGGTTAGGGTTCGGGCTAGGGTTAGGGTTAGGGGACGGGGACGGTTTAGGGTCCAGGTGAGGGTACGGTAAGGCTTTAGGGGGAGCGTGCGTGTGAGGGCACGGGTTAGTGTTAGCGTACGGGTTAGGATTAGGGGACGGGTGAGGGTCAGGCTTCGGGGAAGGGTTAGGGTTAGGGTTCGGGCTAGGGTTAGGGTTAGGGGACGGGGACGGTTTAGGGTCTAGGTGAGGGTATGGCAGCCCTTTAGGGGGACCGTGAGTGTGAGGGCGCGGGTTAGTGTTAGCGTACGTGTTACGATTAGGGGACGGGTGAGGGTCAGGCTTCGGGGAAGTTTTAGGGTTAGGGTTCGGGCTAGGGTTAGGGTTAGGGTACGGGGACGGTTTAGGGTCCAGGTGAGGGTACGGCAACGCTATACGGGAAGTGTGCGTGTGAGGGCGCGGGTTAGTGTTAGCGTACGGGTTAGGATTAGGGGACGGGTGAGGGTCAGGCTTCGGGGAAGGGTTAGGGTTAGGGTTCGGGCTAGGGTTAGGGTTAGGGGACGGGGACGGTTTAGGGTCCAGGTGAGGGTACGGCAACGCTTTAGGGGGAGCGTGCGTGTGAGGGCGCGGGGTAGTGTTAGCGTACGGGTTAGGATTAGGGGACGGGTGAGGGTCAGGCTTCGGGGAAGGGTTAGGGTTAGGGTTCGGGCTAGCGTTAGGGTTAGGGAACGGGGACGGTTTAGGGTCCAGGTGAGGGTACGGCAACGCTTTAGGGGGAGCGTGCGTGTGAGGGCGCGGGTTAGTGTTAGCGTACGGGTTAGGATTAGGGGACGGGTGAGGGTCAGGCTTCGGGGAAGGGTTAGGGTTAGGGTTCGGGCTAGGGTTAGGGTTAGGGGACGGGGACGGTTTACGGTCCAGGTGAGGTTACGGCAACGCTTTAGGGGGAGCGTGCGTGTGAGGGCGCGGGTTAGCGTTAGCGTACGGGTTAGGATTAGGGGACGGGTGAGGGTCAGGCTTCGGGGAAGGGTTAGGGTTAGGGTTCTGGCTAGGGTTAGGGTTAGGGGATGGGGACGGTTTAGGGTCCAGGTGAGGGTACGGCAACGCTTTAGGGGGAGCGTGCGTGTGAGGGCGCAGGTTAGTGTTAGCGTACGGGTTAGGATTAGGGGACGGGTGAGGGTCAGGCTTCAGGGAAGTGGTAGGGTTAGGGTTCGGGCTAGGGTTAGGGTTAGGGGACGGGGACGGTTTAGGGTCCAGGTGAGGGTATGGCAACGCTTTAGGGGGACCGTGCGTGTGAGGGCGCGGGTTAGTGTTAGTGTACGGGTTAGGATTAGGGGACGGGTGAGGGTCAGGCTTCGGGGAAGTGTTTGAGTTAGGTTCGGGCTAGGGTTAGGGTTAGGGTACGGGGACGGTTTAGGGTCCAGGTGAGGGTACGGCAACGCTATACGGGGAGCGTGCGTGTGAGGGCGCGGGTTAGTGTTAGCCTACGGGTTAGGATTACGGGACGGGTGAGGGTCAGGCTTCGGGGAAGGGTTAGGGTTAGGGTCAGGCTTCGGTGAAGTGTTAGGGATAGGGTTCGGGCTAGCGTTAGGGTTAGGGGACGGGGACGGTTTAGGGTCCAGGTGAGGGTACGGCAACGCTTTAGGGGGAGCGTGCGTGTGAGGGCGCGGGTTAGTGTTAGCGTACGGGTTAGGATTAGGGGACGGGTGAGGGTCAGGCTTCGGGGAAGGGTTAGGTTTAGGGTTCGGGCTAGGGTTAGGCTTAGGGGATGGGGACGGTTTAGGGTCCAGGTGAGGGTACGGCAACGCTTTAGGGGGAGCGTGCGTGTGAGGGCCCGGGTTAGTGTTAGTGTATGGGTTAGGATTAGGGGATGGGTGAGGGTCAGGCTTCGGGGAAGGGTAAGGTTTAGGGTTCGGGCTAGGGTTAGGGTTAGGGGACAGGAACGGTTAGGGTCCAGGTGAGGGTACGTCAACGCTTTAGGGGGAGCGTGCGTGTGAGGGCGCGGGTTAGTGTTAGCGTACGGGTTAGGATTAGGGGACGGGTGAGGGTCAGGCTTCGGGGAAGCATCAGGGTTAGGGTTCGGGGTAGGGTTAGGTTTAGGGGACGGGGATGGTTTAGGGTCCAGGTGCGGGTACGGGAACGCATTAGGGGGAGCGTGCGTGTGAGGGCGCGGGTTAGTGTTAGCGTACGGGTTAGGATTAGGGGACGGGTGAGGGTCAGGCTTCGGGGAAGGGTAAGGGTTAGGGTTCGGGCTAGGGTTACGGTTAGGGGACGGGGACGGTTTAGGGTCAAGGTGAGGGTATGGCAACGCTTTAGGGGGAGCGTGCGTGTGAGGGCGCGGGTTAGTGTTAGCGTACGGGTTAGGATTAGGGGACGGGTGAGGGTCAGGCTTCGGGGAAGCGTCAGGGTTAGGGTTCGGGCTAGGGTTAGGGTTAGGGGACAGGGACGGTTTAGGGTCCAGGTGAGGGTACGGCAACGCTTTAGGGGGAGAGTGCGTGTGAGGGCGCGGGTTAGTGTTAGCGTACGGGTTAGGATTAGGGGATGGGTGAGGGTCAGGCTTCAGGGAAGCGTCAGGGTTAGGATTCGGGCTAGGGTAAGGGTTAGGGCACGGGGGCGGTTTAGGGTCCAGGTGAGGGTACGGCAACGCTTTAGGGGGAGGGTGCGTGTGAGGGCGCAGGTTAGTGTTAGCGTACGGGTTAGGATTAGGGGACGGGTGAGGGTCAGGCTTCGGGGAAGGGTTAGGGTTAGGGTTCGGGCTAGGGTTAGGGTTAGGGGACTGGGACGGTTTAGGGTCCAGATGAGGGTACGGTAATGCTTTAGGGGGAGCGTGCGTGTGAGGGCACGGGTTAGTGTTAGCGTACGGGTTAGGATTAGGGGACGGGTGAGGGTCAGGCTTCGGGGAAGGGTTAGGGTTAGGGTTCGGGCTAGGGTTAGGGTTAGGGGATGGGGACGGTTTAGGGTCCATGTGAGGGTATGGCAACGCTTTAGGGGGACCGTGCGTGTGAGGGCGCGGGTTAGTGTTAGTGTACGGGTTAGGATTAGGGGACGGGTGAGGGTCAGGCTTCGGGGAAGTGTTAGAGTTAGGTTCGGGCTAGGGTTAGGGTTAGGGTACGGGGACGGTTTTCGGTCCAGGTGAGGGTACGGCAACGCTATACGGGGAGCGTGCGTGTCAGGGCGCGGGTTAGTGTTAGCCTACGGGTTAGGATTACGGGACGGGTGAGGGTCAGGCTTCGGGGAAGGTTTAGGGTTAGGGTTCGGGCTAGGGTTAGGGTTAGGGGACGGAGACGGTTTAGGATCCAGGTGAGGGTACGGCAACGCTCTAGGGGAGCGTATGTGTGAGGGCGCGGGTTAGTGTTAGCGTACGGGTTAGGATTAGGGGACGGGTGAGTGTCAGGCTTCGGGGAAGGGTCAGGGTTAGGGTTCGGGCTAGGGTTAGGGTTAGGGGACGGGGACGGTTTAGGGTCCAGCTGAGGGTATGTCAACGCTTTAGGGGGAGCGTGCATGCGAGGGCGCGGGTTAGTGATAGCGTACGGGTTAGGATTAGGGGACGGGTGAGGGTCAGGCTTCGGGGAAGGGTTAGGGTTAGGGTTCGGGCTAGGGTTAGGGTTAGGGGACGGGGACGGTTTAGGGTCCAGCTGAGGATACGGCAACGCTTTAGGGGGAGCGTGCGTGTGAGGGCGCAGGTTAGTGTTAGCGTTCGGGTTAGGATTAGGGGACGTGTGAGGGTCAGACTTCAGGGAAGCGTCAGGGTTAGGGTTCGTGCTAGGGTTAGGGTTAGGGCACGGGGGCTGTTTAGGGTCCAGGTGAGGGTACGGCAACGCTTTAGGGGGAGGGTGCGTGTGAGGGCGCGTGTTAGTGTTAGCGTACGGGTTAGGATTAGGGGACGGGTGAGGGTCAGGCTTCTGGGAAGGGTTAGGGTTAGGGTTCGGGCTAGGGTTAGGTTTACGAGACGGGGACGGTTTAGGGTCCAGGTGAGGGTACGGCAACGCTTAAGGGGGAGCGTGCGTGTGAGGGCGCGGGTGAGTGTTAGCGTAAGTGTTAGGATTAGGTGAAGGGTGAGGGTCAGGCTTCAGGGAAGCGTCAGTGTTAGGTTTCGGGCTAGTGTAAGGGTTAGGGCACGGGGGCAGTTTAGGGTCCAGGTGAGGGTACGGCAACGCTTTAGGGGGAGCGTGCGTGTGAGGGCGTGGGTTAGTGTTAGCGTACGGGTTAGGATTAGGGGACGGGTGAGGGTCAGGCTTCGGGGAAGGGTTAGGTTTAGGGTTCGGTCTAGGGTTAGGGTTACGGGACGGGGACGGTTTAGGGTCCAGGTGAGGGTACAGCAACGCTTTAGGGGGAGCGTGCATGTGAGGGCGCGGGTTAGTGTTAGCGTACGGGTTAGGATTAGGGGACGGGTGAGGGTCAGGCTTCGGGGAAGGGTTAGGGTTAGGGTTCGGGCTAGGGTTAGGGTTAGGGGACGGGGACTGTTCACGGTCCAGGTGAGGGTACGGCAACGCTTTAGGGGGAGCGTACGTGTGAGGGCGCGGGTTAGTGTTAGCGTACGGGTTAGGATTAGGGGATGGGTGAGGGTCAGGCTTCGGGGAAGGGTTAGGGATAGGGTTCGGGCTAGGGTTAGGGTTAGGGGACGGGGACGGTTTAGGGTCCAGGTGAGGGTACGGCAACGCTTTAGTGGGAGCGTGCGTGTGAGGGCGTGGGTTAGTGTTAGCGTACGGGTTAGGATTAGGGGACGGGTGAGGGTCAGGCTTCGGGGAAGTGTTAGGGTTAGGGTTCGGGCTAGGGTTAGGGTTAGGGGACGGGGACTGTTCACGGTCCAGGTGAGGGTACGGCAACGCTTTAGGGGGAGCGTACGTGTGAGGGCGCGGGTTAGCGTTAGCGTACGTGTTAGGATTAAGGGACGGGTGAGGGTCAGGCTTCGCAGAACGGTTAGGGTTAGGGTTCGGGCTAGGGTTAGGGTTAGGGGACGGGGACCGTTTAGGTTCCAGGGGAGGGTACGGCAACGCTTTAGAGGGAGCGTGCATGTGAGGGCGCGGGTTAGTGTTAGCGTACGGGTTAGGATTAGGGGACGGTTGAGTGTCAGGCTTCGGGGAAGGGTTAGGGTTAGTGTTCGGGCTAGGGTTAGGGTTAGGGGACGGGGATGGTTTAGGGTCCAGGTGAGGGTACAGCAACGCTTTAGGGGGAGCGTGCGTTTGAGGGCGCGGGTTAGTGTTAGCGTACAGGTTAAGATTTGGGGACGGGTGAGGGTCAGGCTTCGGGGAAGGGTTAGGGATAGGGTTCGGGCTAGGGTTAGGGTTAGGGGATGGGGACGTTTTAGGGTCCCGGTGAGGGTACGGCAACACTTTAGGGGGAGCGTGCGTGTGAGGGCGCGGGTTAGTGTTAGCGTACGGGTTAGGATTAGGGGACGGGTGAGGGTCAGGCTTCAGGGAAGGGTTAGGGTTAGGGTTCGGGCTAGGGTTAGGGTTAGGGGACGGGGACGGTTTAGGGTCCAGGTGAGGGTACGGCAACGCTTTAGGGGGAGCGTGCGTGTGAGGGCGCGTGTTAGTGTTAGCGTACGGCTTAGGATTAGGGGACGGGTGAGGGTCAGGCTTCGGGGAAGGGTTAGGGTTAGGGTTCGGGCTAGGGTTAGGGTTAGGGGACGGGGACGGTTTAGGGTCCAGGTGATGGTACGGCAACGCTTTAGGGGGAGCGTGCGTGTGAGGGCGCGGGTTCGTGTTAGCGTACGGGTTAGGATAAGGGGACGGGTGAGGGTCAGGCTTCGGGGAAGGGTTAGGGTTAGGGTTCGGGCTAGGGTTAGGGTTAGGGGATGGGGACGGTTTAAGGTCCAGGTGAGGGTACGGCAATGCTTTAGGGGGAGCGTGCGTGTGAGGGCGCGGGTTAGTGTTAGCGTACGGGTTAGGATTAGGGGACGTGTGAGGGTCAGGCTTCGGGGAAGGGTTAGGGTTATGGTTCGGGCTAGGGTTAGGGTTAGGGGACGGGGACGGTTTAGGGTCTAGGTGAGGGTACGGCAACGCTTTAGGGGGAGCGTGCGTGTGAGGGCGCGGGTTAGTGTTAGCGTACGGGTTAGGATTAGGGGACGGGTGAGGGTCAGGCTTCGGGGAAGGGTTAGGGTTAGGGTTCGGGCTAGGGTTAGGGTTAGGGGACGGGGACGGTTTACGGTCCAGGTGAGGGTACGGCAACGCTTTAGGGGGAGCGTGCGTGTGAGGGCGCGGGTTAGTGTTAGCGTACGGGTTAGGATTAGGGGACGGGTGAGGGTCAGGCTTCGGGGAAGGGTTAGGGTTAGGGTTCGGGCTAGGGCTAGGGTTAGGGGACGGGGACGGTTTAGGGTCCATGTGAGGGTACGGCAACCCTTTAGGGGGAGCGTGCGTGTGAGGGCGCGGGTTAGTGTTAGCGTACGGGTTAGGATTAGGGGACGGGTGAGGGTCAGGCTTCGGGGAAGGGTTAGGGTTATGGTTCGGGCTAGGGTTAGGGTTAGGGGACGGGGACGGTTTAGGGTCCAGGTGAGGGTACGGCAACGCTTTAGGGGGAGCGTGCGTGTGAGGGCGCGGGTTAGTGTTAGCGTACGGGTTAGGATTAGGGGACGGATGAGGGTCAGGCTTCGGGGAAGTGTTAGTGTTAGTGTTCGGGCTAGGGTTTGGGGACGGGGACGGGGACGGTTTAGGATCCAGGTGAGGGTACGGCAACGCTTTAGGGGGAGCGTGCGTGTGAGGGCGCGGGTTAGTGTTAGCGTACGGGTTAGGATTAGGGGACAGGTGAGGGTCAGGCTTCAGGGAAGGGTTAGGGATAGGGTTCGGGCTAGGGTTAGGGTTAGGGGACAGGGACGGTTTAGGGTCCAGGTGAGCGTACGGCAACGGTTTAGGGGGAGTGTGCGTGTGAGGGCGCGGGGTAGTGTTAGCGTACGGGTTAGGATTAGGGGACGGGTGAGTGTCAGGCTTCGGGGAAGGGTTAGGGTTAGGGTTCTGGCTAGGGTTAGGGTTAGGGGACGGGGACGGTTTAGGGTCCAGGTGAGGGTACGGCAACGCTTTAGGGGGAGCGTGCGTGTGAGGGCGCGGGTTAGTGTTAGCGTACGGGTTAGGATTAGGGGACGGGTGAGGGTCAGGCTTCGGGGAAGGGTTAGGGTTAGGGTTCGGGCTAGGGTTAGGGTTAGGGGACGGGGACAGTTTAGGGTCCAGGTGAGGGTACGGCAACGTTTTAGGGGGAGAGTGCGTGTGAGGGCGCGGGTTAGTGTTAGCGTACGGGTTAGGATTAGGGGATGGGTGAGGGTCAGGCTTCGGGGAAGGGTTAGGGTTAGGGTTCAGGCTAGGGTTAGGGTTAGGGGACGGGGACGGTTTAGGGTCCAGGTGGGGGTACGGCAACGCTTTAGGGGGAGCGTGCGTGTGAGGGCGTGGGTTAGTGTTAGCGTACGGGTTAGGATTAGGGGATGGGTGAGGGTCTGGCTTCGGGGAAGGGATAGGGTTAAGGTTCGGTCTAGGGTTAGGGTAACGGGACGGGGACGGTTTAGGGTCCAGGTGAGGGTACGGCAACACTTTAGGGGGAGCGTGCGTGTGAGGGCGCGGGTTAGTGTTATCGTACGGGTTAGGATTAGGGGACGGGTGAGGGTCAGGCTTCGGGGAAGTGTTAGGGTTAGGGATCGGGCTAGGGTTAGGGTTAGGGGACGGGAACGGTTTTGGGTCCAGGTGAGGGTACGGCAACGCTTTAGGGGGAGCGTGCGTGTGAGGGCACGGGTTAGTGTTAGCGTACGGTTTAGGATTAGGGGACGGGTGAGGGTCAGGCTTCGGGGAAGCGTTAGGGAGAGGGTTCGGGCTAGGGTTAGGGTTAGGGGACGGGGATGGTTTAGGGTCCAGGTGAGGGTACGGCAACGCTTAAGGGGGAGCGTGCGTGTGAGGGCGCGGGTTAGTGTTAGCGTATGGGTTAGGATTAGGGGATGGGTGAGGGTCAGGCTTCGGGGAAGGGTTAGGGTTAGTGTTCGGGTTAGGGTTAGAGTTAGGTGACGGGGACGGTTTAGGGTCCAGGTGAGGGTACGGCAACGCTTTAGGGGGAGCGTGCGTGTGAGGGCACGGGTTAGTGTTAGCGTACGGGTTAGGATTAGGGAACGGGTGAGGGTCAGGCTTCGGGGAAGGTTTAGTGTTAGGGTTCGGGCTAGGGTTAAGGTTAGGGGACGGGGACGGTTTAGGGTCCAGGTGAGGGTACAGCAACGCTTTAGGGGGAGCGTGCGTGTGAGGGCGCGGGTTAGTGTTAGCGTACGGGTTAGGATTAGGGGACGGGTGAGGGTCAGGCTTCAGGGAAGTGTTAGGTTTAGGGTTCGGTCTAGGGTTAGGGGACGGGGACGGGGACGGTTTAGGGTCCATGTGAGGGAACGGCAACGATTTAGGGGGAGCGTGCGTGTGAGGGCGCGGGTTAGTGTTAGCGTACGGGTTAGGATTAGGGGACGGGTGAGGGTTAGGCTTCGGGGAAGGTTTAGGGTTAGGGTTCGGGCTACGGCTAGGGTTAGGGGACGGGGACGGTATAGGGTTCAGGTGAGGGTACGGCAACCCTTTAGGGGGAGCGTGCGTGTGAGGGCGCGGGTTAGTGTTAGCGTACGGGTTAGGATTAGGGGACGGGTGAGGGTCACGCTTCGGGGAAGGGTTAGGGTTATGGTTCGGGCTAGGGTTAGGGTTAGGGGACGGGGACGGTTTAGGGTCCAGGTGAGGTTACGGCAACGCTTTAGGGGGAGCGTGCGTGTTAGGGCGCGGGTTAGTGTTAGCGTACGGGTTAGGATTAGGGGACGGATGAGGGTTAGGCTTCGGGGAAGTGTTAGGGTTAGGGTTCGGAATAGGGTTAGGGTTAGGGGACGGGGACGGTTTAGGGTCCAGGTGAGGGTACGGGAACCCTTTAGGGGGAGCGTGCGTGTGAGGGCGCCGGTTAGTGTTAGCGTACGGGTTAGGATTAGGGGACGGGTGAGGGTCAGGCTTCGGGGTAGGGTTAGGGTTACGGTTCGGGCTAGGGTTAGGGTTAGGGGACGGGGACGGTTTACGGTCCAGGTGAGGGTACGGCAACGCTTTAGGGGGAGCGTGCGTGTGAGGGCGCGGGTTAGTGTTAGCGTACGGGTTAGGATTAGGGGACGGTTGAGGGTCAGGCTTCGGGGAAGGGTTAGGGTTAGGGTTCGGGCTAGGGTTAGGGGACGGGGACGGGGACGGTTTAGGGTCCAGGTGAGGGTACGGCAACCCTTTAGGGGGAGCGTGCGTGTGAGGGCGCGGGTTAGTGTTAGCGTATGGGTTAGGATTAGGGAACGGGTGAGGGTCAGGCTTCGGGGAAGGGTTAGGGTTAGGGTTCGGGCTAGGGTTAGGGTTAGGGGACGGGGACGGTTTAGGGTCCAGGTGAGGGTACGGCAACGCATTAGAGGGAGCGTGCGTGTGAGGGCGCGGGTTAGTGTTAGCGTACGGGTTAGGATTAGGGGACGTGTGAGGGTCAGGCTTCGGGGAAGGGTTAGGGTTAGGGTTCGGGCTAGGGTTAGGGTTAGGGGACGGGGACGATTTAGGGTCCAGGTGAGCGTACGGCAACGCTTTAGGGGGAGCGTGCGTGTGAGGGCGTGGGTTAGTGTTATCGTACGGGTTCGGATTAGGGGACGGGTGAGAGTCAGGCTTCGGGGAAGGGTTAGGGTTAGGGTTCGGGCTAGGGTTAGGGTTAGGGGACGGGGACGGTTTAGGGTGCAGGTGAGGGTATGGCAACGCTTTAGGGGGAGCGTGCGTGTGAGGGCGCGGGTTAGTGTCAGCGTACGGGTTAGGATTAGGGGACGGGTGAGGGTCAGGCTTCGGGGAAGTGTTAGGGTTAGGGTTCGGGCTATGGTTAGGGTTACGGGAAAAGGACGGTTTAGGGTCCCGGTGAGGGTACGGCAAAGTTTTAGGGGGAGCGTGCATGTGAGGGCGTGGGTTAGTGTTAGCGTACGGGTTAGGATTAGGGGACGGGTGAGGGTCAGGCTTCGGGGAAGTGTTAGGTTTAGGGTTCGGGCTAGGTATGGGTTAGGGGACGGGGACGGTTTAGGGTCCAGGTGAGGGTACGGCAACGTTTTAGGGGGAGCGTGCGTGTGAAGGCGCGGGGTACTGTTAGTGTCCGGGTTAGGCTTAGGTGATGGGTGAGGGTCAGGCTTCGGGGAAGGGTAAGGGTTAGGGTTCGGGCTAGGGTTAGGGTTAGGGGACGGGGACGGTTTAGGGTCCAGGTGAGGGTACGGCAACGTTTTAGGGGGAGCGTGCGTGTGAGGGCGCGGGGTAGTGTTAGCGTACGGGTTAGGATTAGGGGACGGGTGAGGGTCAGGCTTCGGGGAAGGTTTAGGGTTAGGGATCGGGATAGGGTTAGGGTTAGGGGACGGGGACGGTTTAGGGTCCAGGTGAGGGTACGGCAAAGCTTAAGGGGGAGCGTGCGTGTGAGGGCGCGGGTTAGTGTTAGCGTACGGGTTAGGATTAAGGGATGGGTGAGGGTCAGGCTTCGGGGAAGGGTTAGGGTTAGTGTTCGGGCTAGGGTTAGAGTTAGGTGACGGGGACGGTTTAGGGTCCAGGTGAGGGTACGGCAACGCTTTAGGGGGAGCGTTCGTGTGAGGGCACGGGTTAGTGTTAGCGTACGGGTTAGGATTAGGGGACGGGTGAGGGTCAGGCTTCGGGGAAGGGTTAGGGTTAGGGTTCGGGCTATGGTTAGGGGACGGGGACGGGGACGGTTTAGGGTCCAGGTGAGGGTACGGCAACGCTTTAGGGGCAGCGTGCGTGTGAGGGCGCGGGTTAGTGTTAGCGTACGGGTTAGGATTAGGGGACGGGTGAGGGTTAGGCTTCGGGGAAGGGTTAGGGTTAGGGTTCGGGCTACGATTAGGGTTAGGGGACGGGGACGGTTTAGGGTCCAGGTGAGGGTACGGCAACGCTTTAGGGGGGGCGTGCGTGTTAGGGCGCGGGTTAGTGTTAGCGTACGGGTTAGGATTAGGGGACGGATGAGGGTTAGGCTTCGGGGAAGTGTTAGGTTTAGGGCTCAGGCTAGGGTTAGGGTTAGGGGACGGGGACGGTTTAGGGTCCAGGTGAGGGTACGGCAACACTTTAGGGGGAGCGTGCGTGTGAGGGCGCGGGTTAGTGTTAGCGTACGGGTTAGGATTAGGGGACGGGTGAGGGTCAGGCTTCGGGGAAGGGTTAGGGTTAGGGTTCGGGCTAGGGTTAGGGTTAGGAGACGGGGACGGTTTACGGTCCAGGTGAGGGTACGGCAACGCTTTAGGGGGAGCGTGCGTGTGAGGGCGCGGGTTAGTGTTAGCGTACGGGTTAGGATTAGGGGACGGGTGAGGGTCAGGCTTCGTGGAAGGGTTAGGGTTAGGGTTTGGGCTAGGGCTAGGGTTATGGGACGGGGACGGTTTAGGGTCCAGGTGAGGGTATGGCAACCCTTTAGGGAGAGCGTGCGTGTGAGGGCGCGGGTTAGTGTTAGCATACGGGTTAGGATTAGGGGACGGGTGAGGGTCAGGCTTCGGGGAAGGGTTAGGGTTATGGTTCGGGCTAGGGTTAGGGTTAGGGGACGGGGACGGTTTAGGGTCCAGGTGAGGGTACGGCAACGCTTTAGGGGGAGCGTGCGTGTGAGGGCGCGGGTTAGTGTTAGCGTACGGGTTAGGATTAGGGGACGGATGAGGGTCAGGCTTCGGGGAAGTGTTAGGGTTAGTGTTCGGGCTAGGGTTAGGGGACGGGGACGGGGACGGTTTAGGGTCCAGGTGAGGGTACGGCAACGCTTTAGGGGGAGCGTGCGTGTGAGGGCACGGGTTAGTGTTAGCGTACGGGTTACGATTAGGGGACGGGTGAGGGTCAGGCTTCGGGGAAGGGTTAGGGTTAGGTTTCGGGCTAGGGTTAGGGTTAGGGGACGGGGACAGTTTAGGGTCCAGGTGAGGGTACGGCAACGTTTTAGGGGGAGAGTGCGTGTGAGGGCGCGGGTTAGTGTTAGCATACGGGTTAGGATTAGGGGACGGGTGAGGGTCAGCCTTCGAGGAAGGGTTAGGGTTAAGGTTCAGGCTAGGGTTAGGGTTAGGGGACGGGGACGGTTTAGGGTACAGGTGGGGGTACGGCAACGCTTTAGGGGGAGCGTGCGTGTGAGGGTGCGGGTTAGTGTTAGCGTACGGGTTAGGATTAGGGGACGGGTGAGGGTCAGGCTTCGGGGAAGGGTTAGGGTTAGGGTTAGGGGACGGGGACGGTTTAGGGTCCAGGTGAGGGTACGGCAACTTTTAGGGGGAGCGTGCGTGTGAGGGCGCGGGTTAGTGTTAGCGTACGGGTTAGGATTAGGGGACGTGTGAGGGTCAGGCTTCGGGGAAGGGTTAGGGTTAGGGTTCGGTCTAGGGTTAGGGTTAGGGGACGGGGACGGTTTAGGGTCCAGGTGAGGGTACGGCAATGCTTTAGGGGGAGCGTGCGTGTGAGGGCGCAGGTTAGTGTTATTGTACGGGTTAGGATTAGGGGACGGGTGAGGGTCAGGCTTCGGGGAAGGGTTAGGGTTATGGTTCGAGCTAGGGTTAGGGTTAGGGGACGGGGACGGTTTAGGGTCCAGGTGAGGGTACGGCAACGTTTTAGGGGGAGCGTGCGTGTGAGGGCGCTGGTTAGTGTTATCGTACGTGTTAGGATTACGGGACGGGTGAGGGTCAGGCTTCGGGGAAGTGTTAGGGTTAGGGTTCGGGCTTGGGTTAGGGTTAGGGGACGGGGACGGTTTAGGGTCCAGGTAAGGGTACGGCAACGCTTTAGGGGGAGCGTGCGTGTGAGGACGCGGGTTAGTGTTACCGTACGGGTTAGGATTAGAGGACGGGTGAGGGTCAGGCTTCGGGGAAGGGTTAGGGTTAGGGTTCGGGCTAGGGTTAGGGTTAGGGGATGGGGAAGGTTTAGGGTCCCGGTGAGGTTACGGCAACGCTTTAGGGGGAGCGTGCGTGTGAGGGCGCGGGTTAGTGTTAGCGTACGGGTTAGGATTAGGGGACGGGTGAGGGTCAGGCTTCGGGGAAGGGTTAGGGTTAGGGTTCGGGCTAGGGTTAGGGGACGGGGACGGGGACGGTTTAGGGTCCAGGTGAGGGTACGGCAACGCTTTAGCGGGAGCGTGCGTGTGAGGGCGCGGGTTAGTGTTAGCGTACGGGTTAGGATTAGGGGACGGGTGAGGGTCAGGCTTCGGGGAAGGGTTAGGGTTAGGGTTCGGGCTAGGGTTAGGGTTAGAGGACGGGGACGGTTTAGGGTCCAGGTGAGGGTACGGCAACGCTTTAGGGGGAGCGTGCGTGTGAGGGCGTGGGTTAGTGTTAGCGTACGGGTTAGGATTAGGGGATGGGTGAGGGTCAGGCTTCGGGGAAGGGTTAGGGTTAAGGTTCGGGCTAGGGTTAGGGTTACGGAACGGGGACGGTTTAGGGTCCAGGTGAGGGTACGGCAACGCTTTAGGGGGAGAGTGCGTGTGAGGGCGCGGGTTAGTGTTATCGTACGGGTTAGGATTAGGGGACGGGTGAGGGTCAGGCTTCGGGGAAGTGTTAGGGTTAGGGATTGGGCTAGGGTTAGGGTTAGGGGACGGGGACGGTTTAGGGTCCAGGTGAGGGTACGGCAACGCTTTAGGGGGAGCGTGCGTGTGAGGGCGCGGGTTAGTGTTAGCGTACGGTTTAGGATTAGGGGACGGGTGAGGGTCAGGCTTCGGGGAAGGGTTAGGGAGAGGGTTCGGGCTAGGGTTATGGTTAGGGGACGGGGACGGTTTAGGGTCCAGGTGAGGGTACGGCAACGCTTAAGGGGGAGCGTGCGTGTGAGGGCGCGGGTTAGTGTTAGCGTACGGGTTAGGATTAGGGGATGGGTGAGGGTCAGGCTTCGGGGAAGGGTTAGGGTTAGTGTTCGGGCTAGGGTTAGGGTTAGGTGACGGGGACGGTTTAGGGTCCAGGTGAGGGTACGGCAACGCTTTAGGGGGAGCGTGCGTGTGAGGGCGCGGGTTAGTGTTAGCGTACGGGTTAGGATTAGGGGACGGGTGAGGGTCAGGCTTCGCTGAAGGGTTAGGGTTAGGGTTCGGGCTAGGGTTAGGGTTAGGGGACGGGGACGGTTTAGGGTCCAGGTGAGGGTACGGCAACGCTTTAGGGGGAGCGTGCGTGTGAGGGCGCGGGTTAGTGTTAGCGTACGGGTTAGGATTAGGGGACGGGTGAGGGTCAGGCTTCGGGGAAGGGTTAGGGTTAGGGTTCGTGCTAGGGTTAGGGTTAGGGGACGGGGACGGTTTAGGGTCCAGGTGAGGGTACGGCAACGCTTAAGGGGGAGCGTGCGTGTGAGGGCGCGGGTTAGTGTTAGCGTACGGGTTAGGATTAGGGGATGAGTGAGGGTCAGGCTTCGGGGAAGGGTTAGGGTTAGTGTTCGGGCTAGGGTTAGGGTTAGGTGACGGGGACGGTTTAGGGTCCAGGTGAGGGTACGGCAACGCTTTAGGGGGAGCGTGCGTGTGAGGGCACGGGTTAGTGTTAGCGTACGGGTTAGGATTAGGGGACGGGTGAGGGTCAGGTTTCGGGGAAGGTTTAGTGTTAGGGTTCGGGCTAGGGTTAAGGTTAGGGGACGGGGACGGTTTAGGGTCCAGGGGAGGGTACAGCAACGCTTTAGGGGGAGCGTGCGTGTGAGGGCGCGGGTTAGTGTTAGCGTACGGGTTAGGATTACGGGACGGGTGAGGGTCAGGCTTCGGGGAAGGGTTAGGGTTAGGGTTCGGGCTACAGCTAGGGTTAGGGGACGGGGACGGTTTAGGGTCCAGGTGAGGGTACGGCAACACTTTAGGGGGAGCGTGCGTGTGAGGGCGCGGGTTAGTGTTAGCGTACGGGTTAGGATTAGGGGTCGGTTGAGGGTCACGCTTCGGGGAAGGGTTAGGGTTATGGTTCGGGCTAGGGTTAGGGTTAGGGGACGGGGACGGTTTAGGGTCCAGGTGAGGGTACGGCAACGCTTTAGGGGGAGCGTGCGTGTGAGGGCACGGTTTAGTGTTAGCGTACGGGTTAGGATTAGGGGACGGGTGAGGGTCAGGCTTCGGTGAAGGGTTAGGGTTAGGGTTCGGGCTAGGGTTAGGCTTAGGGGACGGGGACGGTTTAGGGTCCAGGTGAGGGTACGGCAACGCTTTAGGGGGAGCGTGCGTGTGAGGGCGCGGGTTAGTGTTAGCGTACGGGTTAGGATTAGGGGACGGGTGAGGGTCAGGCTTCGGGGAAGGTTTAGGGTTAGGGTTAGGGCTAGGGTTAGGGTTAGGGGTCGGGGACGGTTTAGGGTCCAGGTGAGGGTACGGCAACGCTTTAGGGGGAACGTGCGTGTGAGGGCGCGGGTTAGTGTTAGCGTACGGGTTAGGATTAGGGGACGGTTGAGGGTCAGGCTTCGGGGAAGGGTTAGGTTTAGGGTTCGGGCTAGGGTTAGGGGACGGGGACGGGGACGGTTTAGGGTCCAGGTGAGGGTACGGCAACCCTTTAGGGGGAGCGTGAGTGTGAGGGCGCGGGTTAGTGTTAGCGTATGGGTTAGGATTAGGGGACGGGTGAGGGTCAGGCTTCGGGGAAGTGTTAGGGTTAGGGTTCGGGCTAGGGTTAGGGTTAGGGGACGGGGACGGTTTAGGGTCCAGGTGAGGGTACGGCAACGCATTAGGGGGAGCGTGCGTGTGAGGGCGTGGGTTAGTGTTAGCGTTCGGGTTAGGATTAGGGGACGGGTGAGGGTCAGGCTTCGGGGAAGGGTTAGGGTTAGGGTTCGGGCTAGGGTTAGGGTTAGGGGACGGGGACGGTTTAGGGTCCAGGTGAGGGTACGGCAACGCTTTATCGGGAGCATGCATGTGAGGGCGCGGGGTAGTGTTAGCGTACGGGTTAGGATTAGGGGACGGGTGAGGGTCAGGTTTCGGGGAAGGCTTAGGTTTAGGGTTCGGGCTAGGGTTAGGGTTAGGGGACGGGGACGGTTTAGGGTCCAGGTGAGGGTACGGCAACGCTTAAGGGGGAGCGTGCGTGTGAGGGCGCGGGTTAGTGTTAGCGTACGGGTTAGGATTAGGGGATGGGTGAGGGTCAGGCTTCGGGGAAGGGTTAGGGTTAGTGTTCGGGCTAGGGTTAGAGTTAGGTGATGGGGACGATTTAGGGTCCAGGTGAGGGTACGGCAACGCTTTAGGGGGAGCGTGCGTGTTAGGGCGCGGGTTAGTGTTAGCGTACGGGTTAGGATTAGGGGACGGATGAGGGTTAGGCTTCGGGGAAGTGTTAGGGTTAGGGTTCGGGCTAGGGTTAGGGTTAGGGGACGGGGACGGTTTAGGGTCCAGGTGAGGGTACGGCAACGCTTTAGGGGGAGCGTGCGTGTGAGGGCGCGGGTTAGTGTTAGCGTACCGGTTAGGATTAGGGGACGGGTGAGGGTCAGGCTTCGGGGAAGGGTTAGGGTTAGGGTTCGGGCTAGGGTTAGGGTTAGGGGACGGGGACGGTTTAGGGTCCAGGTGAGGGTACGGCAACGCTGTAGGGGGAGCGTGCGTGTGAGGGCGCGGGTTAGTGTTAGCGTACGGGTTAGGATTAGGGGACGGGTGAGGGTCAGGCTTCGGGGAAGGGTTAGGGTTAGGGTTCGGGCTAGGGTTAGGGTTAGGAGACGGGGACGGTTTACGGTCCAATTGAGGGTACGGCAACGCTTTAGGGGGAGCGTGCGTGTGAGGGCGCGGGTTAGTGTTAGCGTACGGGTTAGGATTAGGGGACGGGTGAGGGTCAGGCTTCGGGGAAGGGTTAGGGTTAGGGTTCGGGATAGGGTTAGGGTTAGGGGACGGGGACGGTTTAGGGTCCAGGTGAGGGTACGGCAACGCTTTAGGGGGAGCGTGCGTGTGAGGGCGCGGGGTAGTGTTAGCGTACGGGTTAGGATTTGGGGACGGGTGAGGTTCAGGCTTCGGGGAAGGTTTTGGGTTAGGGATCGGGCTAGGGTTAGGGTTAGGGGACGGGGACGGTTTAGGGTCCAGGTGAGGGTACGGCAACGCTTAAAGGGGAGCGTGCGTGTGAGGGCGCGGGTTAGTGTTAGCGTACGGGTTAGGATTAGGGGATGGTTGAGGGTCAGGCTTCGGGGAAGGGTTAGGGTTAGTGTTCGGGCTAGGGTTAGCGTTAGGTGACGGGGTCGGTTTAGGGTCCAGGTGAGGGGACGGCAACGCTTTAGGGGGAGCGTGCGTGTGAGGGCAAGGGTTAGTGTTAGCGTACGGGTTAGGATTAGGGGACGGGTGAGGGTCAGGCTTCGGGGAAGGGTTAGGGTTAGGGTTCGGGCTAGGGTTAGGGGACGGGGACGGGGACGGTTTAGGGTCCAGGTGAGTGTACGGCAACCCTTTAGGGGGAGCGTGCGTGTGAGGGCGTGGGTTAGTGTTAGCGTACGGGTTAGGATTAGGGGACGGTTGAGGGTCAGGCTTCGGGGAAGGGTTAGGGTTAGGGTTCGGGCTAGGGTTAGGGTTAGAGGACGGGGATGGTTTAGGGTCCAGGGGAGGGTACGGCAATGCTTTAGGGGGAGCGTGCGTGTGAGGGCGTCGGTTAGTGTTAGCGTACGGGTTAGGATTAGGGGATGTGTGAGGGTCAGGCTTCGGGGAAGGGTTAGGGTTAACGTTCGGGCTAGGGTTAGGGTTACGGGATGGGGACGGTTTAGGGTCCAGGTGAGGGTACGGCAACGTTTTAGGGGGAGCGTGCGTGTGAGGGCGCGGGTTAGTGTTATCGTACGGGTTAGGATTAGGGGACGGGTGAGGGTCAGGCTTCGGGGAAGGGTTAGGGTTAGGGATCGGGCTAGGGTTAGGGTTAGGGGACGGGGACGGTTTAGGGTCCAGGTGAGGGTACGGCAACGCTTTAGGGGGAGCGTGCGTGTGAGGGCGTGGGTTAGCGTTAGCGTACGGTTTAGGATTAGGGGACGGGTGAGGGTCAGGCTTCGGGGAAGGGTTAGGGTTAGGGTTCGGGCTAGGGTTAGGGTTAGGGGACGGGGACGGTTTAGGGTCCAGGTGAGGGTACGGCAACGCTTTAGGGGGAGCGTGCCTGTGAGGGCGCGGGTTAGTGTTAGCGTACGGGTTAGGATTAGGGGACGGGTGAGGGTCAGGCTTCGGGGAAGTGTTAGGGTTAGGGTTCGGTCTAGGGTTAGGGTTACGGACGGGGACGGTTTAGGGTCCAGGTGAGGGAACGGCAACTCTTTAGGGGGAGCGTGCGTGTGAGGGCGCGGGTTAGTGTTAGCGTACGGGTTAGGATTAGGAGACGGGTGAGGGTCAGGCTTTGGGGAAGGGTTAGGGTTAGGGTTCGGGCTAGGGTTAGGGTTAGGGGACGGGGACGGTTTAGGGTCCAGGTGAGGGTACGGCAACGCTTTAGGGGGAACGTGCGTGTGAGGGCGCTGGTTAGTGTTAGCGTACGGGTTAGGATTACGGGACGGGTGAGGGTCAGGCTTCGGGGAAGGGTTAGGGTTAGGGTTCGGGCTAGGGTTAGGGGACGGGGACGGGGACGGTTTAGGGTCCAGGTAAGGATACGGCAACGCTTTAGGGGGAGCGTGCGTGTGAGGGCGCGTGTTAGTGTTAGCGTACGGGTTAGGATTAGGGGACGGGTGAGGTTCAGGCTTCAGGGAAGGGTTAGGGTTAGGGTTCGGGCTAGGGTTTGGGTTAGAGGACGGGGACGGTTTAGGGTCCAGGTGAGGGTACGGGAACGCTTTAGGGGGTGCGTGCGTGTGAGGGCGTGGGTTAGTGTTAGCGTACGGGTTAGGATTAGGGGATGGGTGAGGGTCAGGCTTCGGGGAAGGGTTAGGGTTAAGGTTCGGGCTAGGGTTAGGGTTACGGGACGGGGACGGTTTAGGGTCCAGCTGAGCGTACGGCAACGCTTTAGGGGGAGCGTGCGTGTGAGGTCGCGGGTTAGTGTTAGCGTACGGGTTAGGATTAGAGGACGGGTGAGGGTCAGGCTTCGCGGAAGTGTTAGGGTTAGGGTTCGGGCTAGGGTTAGGGTTAGGGGACGGGGACGGTTTAGGGTCCAGGTGAGGGTACGGCAACGCTTTAGGGGGAGCGTGTGTGTGAGGGCGTGGTTTAGTGTTAGCGTACGGGTTAGGATAAGGGGACAGGTTAGGGTCAGGCTTCGGGGAAGGGTTAGGGTTAGGGTTCGGGCTAGGGTTAGGGTTAGGGGACGGGGACGGTTTAGGGTGCAGGTGCGGGTACGGCAACGCTTTAGGGGGAGCGTGCGTGTGAGGGCGCGGGTTAGTGTTAGCGTACGGGTTAGGATTAGGGGACGGGTGAGGGTCAGGCTTCGGGGAAGTGTTAGGGTTAGGGTTCGGGCTAGTGTTAGGGTTACGGGAAGGGGACGGTTTAGGGTCCAGGTGAGGATACGGCAACACTTTACGGGGAGCGTGCATGTGAGGGCGTGGGTTAGTGTTAGCGTACGGGTTAGGATTAGGGGACGGGTGAGGGTCAGGCTTCGGGGAAGTGTTAGGTTTAGGGTTCGGGCTAGGTATGGGTTAGGGGACGGGGACGGTTTAGGGTCCAGGTTAGGGTACGGCAACGCTTTAGGGGGAGCGTGCGTGTGAGGGCGCGGGTTAGTGTTAGTGTACGGGTTAGGATTAGGGGACGGGTGAGGGTCAGGCTTCGGGGAAGGGTAAGGGTTAGGGTTCGGGCTAGGGTTAGGGTTAGGGGACGGGGACGGTTTAGGGTCCAGGTGAGGGTACGGCAACGCTTTAGGGGGAGCGTGCGTGTGAGGGCGCGGGGTAGTGTTAGCATACGGGTTAGGATTAGGGGACGGGTGAGGGTCAGGCTTCAGGGAAGGTTTAGGGTTAGGGATCGGGCTAGGGCTAGGGTTAGGGGATGGGGACGGTTTAGGGTCCAGGTGAGGGTACGGCAACGCTTAAGGGGGAGCGTGCGTGTGAGGGCGCGGGTTAGTGTTAGCGTACGGGTAAGGATTAGGGGATGGGTGAGGGTCAGGCTTCGGGGAAGGTTTAGTGTTAGGGTTCGGGCTAGGGTTAGAGTTAGGTGACGGGGACGGTTTAGGGTCCAGGTGAGGGTACGACAACGCTTTAGGGGGAGCGTGCGTGTGAGGGCACGGGTTAGCGTTAGCGTACGGTTTAGGATTAGGGGACGGGTGAGGGTCAGGCTTCGGGGAAGGGTTGGGGTTAGGGTTCGGGCTAGGGTTAGGGTTAGGGGACGGGGACGGTTTAGGGTCCAGGTGAGGGTACGGTAACGCTTTAGGGGGAGCGTGCGTGTGAGAGCACGGGTTAGTGTTAGCGTACGGGTTAGGATTAGGGGACGGGTGAGGGTCAGGCTTCGGGGAAGGGTTAGGGTTAGGGTTCGGGCTAGGTTTAGGGTTAGGGGACGGGGACGGTTTAGGGTCCATGTGAGGGTACGGCAAAGCTTTAGGGGGAGCGTGCGTGTGAGGGCGCGGGTTAGTGTTAGCGTACGGGTTAGGATTAGGGGACGGGTGAGGGTCAGATTTTGGGGAAGTTTTAGGGTTAGGGTTCGGGCTAGGATTAGGGATAGGGGACGGGGACGGTTTAGGGTCCAGGTGAGGGTACGGCAACGCTATAGGGGGAGCGTGCGTGTGAGGGCACGGGTTAGTGTTAGCCTACCGGTTAGGATTACGGGACGGGTGAGGGTCAGGCTTCGGGGAAGGGTTAGGGTTAGGGTTCGGGCTAGGGTTAGGGTTAGGGGACGGGGACGGTTTAGGGTCCAGGTGAGGGTACGGCAAAGCTTTAGGGGGAGCGTGCGTGTGAGGGCGTGGGTTAGTGTTAGCGTACGGGTTAGGATTAGGGGACGGGTGAGGGTCAGGCTTCGGGGAAGTGTTAGGGTTAGGGTTCGGGCTAGGGTTAGGGTTAGGGGACGGGGACGGTTTAGGGTCCAGGTGAGGGTACGGCAACGCTTTAGGGGGAGCGTGCGTGTGAGGGCGCGGGATAGTGTTAGCGTACGGGTTAGGATTAGGGGACGGGTGAGGGTCAGGCTTCGGGGAAGGGTTAGGGAGAGGTTTCCGGCTAGGGTTAGGGTTAGGGGACGGGGACGGTTTAGGGTCCAGGTGAGGGTATGGCAACGCTTTAGGGGGAGAGTGCATGTGAGGGCGTGGGTTAGTGTTAGCGTACGGGTTAGGATTAGGGGACGGGTGAGGGTCAGGCTTCGGGGAAGGGTTAGAGAGAGGTTTCCGGCTAGGGTTAGGGTTAGGGGACGGGGACGGTTTAGGGTCCAGGTGAGGGTACGGCAACGCTTTAGGGGGAGCGTGCGTGTGAGGGCGCGGGTTAGTGTTAGCGTACGGGTTAGGATTAGGGGACGGGTGAGGGTCAGACTTCGGGGAAGAGTTAGGGTTAGGGTTCGGGCTAGGGTTAGGGTTAGGGATCAGGGACGGTTTAGGGTCCAGGTGAGGGTACAGCAACGCTTTAGGGGGAGCGTGCGTGTGAGGGTGTGGGTTAGTGTTAGAGTACGGGTTAGGATTAGCGGACGGGTGAGGGTGAGGCTTCGGGGAAGGGTTAGGGTTAGGGTTCGGGCTAGGGTTAGGGTTAGGGGACGGGGACGGTTTAGGGTCCAGGTGAGGGTACGGCAACGCTTAAGGGGGAGCGTGCGTGTGAGGGCGGGGGTGAGTGTTAGCGTACGGGTTAGGATTAGGGGACGGGTGAGGGTCAGGCTTCAGGGAAGCGTCAGGGTTAGGGTTCGGGCTAGGATTAGGGTTAGGGCACAGGGGCAGTTTAGGGTCCAGGTGAGGGTACGGCAACGCTTTAGGGGGAGCGTGCGTGTGAGGGCGCAGGTTAGTGTTAGCGTACGGGTTACGATTAGGGGACGGGTGAGGGTCAGGCTTCGGGGAAGTGTTAGGGTTAGGGTTCGGGCTAGGGTTAGGGTTACGGTCGGGGACGGTTTAGGGTCCAGGTGAGGGAACGGCAATGCTTTAGGGGGAGCGTGCGTGTGAGGGCGCGGGTTAGTGTTAGCTTCCGGTTAGGATTAGGGGACGGTTGAGGGTCAGGCTTCAGGGAAGGGGTAGGGTTAGGGTTCGGGCTAGGGTTAGGGTTAGGGGACGGGGACGGTTTAGGGTCCAGGTGAGGGTACGGCAACGCATTTGGGGGAGCATGCGTGTGAGGGCGTGGGTTAGTGTTAGCGTACGGGTTAGGTTTAGGGGACGGGTGAGGGTCAGGCTTCGGGGAAGCGTCAGGGTTAGGGTTCGGGCTAGGGTTAGGGTTAGGGCACGGGTGCGGTTTAGGGTCCAGGTGAGTGTACGGCAACACTTTAGGGGGAGCGTGCGTGTGAGGGCGTGGGTTAGTGTTAGCGTACGGGTTAGGATTAGGGGACGGGTGAGGGTCAGGCTTCGGGGAAGGGTTAGGTTTAGGGTTCGGGCTAGGGTTCGGGTTAGGGGATGGGGACGGTTTAGGGTCCAGGTGAGGGTACGGCAACGCTTTAGGTGGAGCGTGCGTGTGAGGGCGCGGGTTAGTGTTAGCGTACGGGTTAGGATTAGGGGACGGGTGAGGGTCAGGCTTCGGGGAAGGGTTAGGGTTAGGGTTCGGGCTAGGGTTAGGGTTAGGGGACGGGGACGGTGTAGGGTCCAGGTGAGGATACGGCAACGCTTCAGGGGGAGCGTGCGTGTGAGGGCGCGGGTTAGTGTTAGCGTACGGGTTAGGATTAGGGGACGGGTGAGGGTCAGGCTTCGGGGAAGTGTTAGGGTTAGGGATCGGGCTAGGGTTAGGGTTAGGGTTAGGGGACGGTTTAGGGTCCAGGTGAGGGTACGGCAACGCTTTAGGGGGAGCGTGCGTGTGAGGGCGCGGGTTAGTGTTAGCGTACGGTTTAGGATTAGGGGACGGGTGAGGGTCAGGCTTCGGGGAAGGGTTAGGGTTAGTGTTCGGGCTAGGGTTAGGGTTAGGGTACGGGGATGGTTTAGGGTCCAGGTGAGGGTACGGCAACGCTTTAGGGGGAGCGTGCGTGTGAGGGCGCGGGTTAGTGTTAGCGTACGGGTTAGGATTATGGGACGGGTGAGGGTCAGGCTTCGGGGAAGGGTTAGGTTTACGGTTCGGGCTAGGGTTAGGGTTAGGGGACGTGGACGGTTTAGGGTCCAGGTGAGGGTACGGCAACCCTTTAGGGGGAGCGTGCGTGTGAGGGCGCGGGTTAGTGTTAGCGTACGGGTTAGGATTAGGTGACGTGTGAGGGTCAGGCTTCGCTGAAGGGTTAGGGTTAGGGTTCGGGCTAGGGTTAGGCATAGGGGACGGGGACGGTTTAGGGTCCAGGTGAGGGTACGGCAACGCTTTAGGGGGAGCGTGCGTGTGAGGGCGCGGGTTAGTGTTAGTGTACGGGTTAGGATTAGGGGATGGGTGAGGGTCAGGCTTCGGGGAAGGTTTAGGGTTAGGGTTCGGGCTAGGGTTAGGTTTAGGGGTCGGGGACGGTTTAGGGTCCAGGTGAGGGTACGGCAACGCTTTAGGGGGAGCGTGCGTGTGAGGGCGCGGGTTAGTGTTAGCGTACGGGTTAGGATTAGGGGACGGTTGAGGGTCAGGCTTCGGGGAAGGGTTAGGTTTAGGGTTCGGGCTAGGGTTAGGGGACGGGGACGGGGACGGTTTAGGGTCCAGGTGAGGGTACGGCAACGCTTTAGGGGGAGCGTGCGTGTGAGGGCGCGGGTTAGTGTTAGCGTATGGGTTAGGATTAGGGGACGGGTGAGGGTCAGGCTTCGGGGAAGTGTTAGGGTTAGGGTTCGGGCTAGGGTTAGGTTTAGGGGACGGGGACGGTTTAGGGTCCAGGTGAGGGTACGGCAACGCATTAGGGGGAGCGTGCGTGTGAGGGCGTGGGTTAGTGTTAGCGTACGGGTTAGGATTAGGGGACGGGTGAGGGTCAGGCTTCGGGGAAGGGTTAGGGTTAGGGTTCGGGCTAGGGTTAGGGTTAGGGGACGGGGACGGTTTAGGGTCCAGGTGAGGGTACGGCAACGCTTTAGGGGGAGCGTGCGTGTGAGGGCGTGGGTTAGTGTTATCGTACGGGTTAGGATTAGGGGACGGGTGAGGGTCAGGCTTCGGGGAAGTGTTAGGGTTAGGGTTCGGGCTAGGGTTAGGGTTAGGGGACTGGGACGGTTTAGGGTGCAGGTGAGGGTACGGCAACGCTTTAGGGGGAGCGTGCGTGTGAGGGCGCGGGTTAGTGTTAGCGTACGGGTTAGGATTAGGGGACGGGTGAGGGTCAGGCTTCGGGGCAGTGTTAGGGTTAGGGATCGGGCTAGGGTTAGGGTTAGGGTTAGGGGACGGTTTAGGGTCCAGGTGTGGGTACGGCAACGCTTTAGGGGGAGCGTGCGTGTGAGGGCACGGGTTAGTGTTAGCGTACGGTTTAGGATTAGGGGACGGGTGAAGGTCAGGCTTCGGGGAAGGGTTAGGGTTAGTGTTCGGGCTAGGGTTAGGGTTAGGGTACGGGGATGGTTTAGGGTCCAGGTGAGGGTACGGCAACGCTTTAGGGGGAGCGTGCGTGTGAGGGCACGGGTTAGTGTTAGCGTACGGGTTAGGATTAGGGGACGGTTGAGGGTCAGGCTTCGGGGAAGGGTTAGGGTTACGGTTCGGGCTAGGGTTAGGGTTAGGGGACGTGGACGGTTTAGGGTCCAGGTGAGGGTACGGCAACCCTTTAGGGGGAGCGTGCGTGTGAGGGCGCGGGTTAGTGTTAGCGTACGGGTTAGGATTAGGGGACGGGTGAGGGTCAGGCTTCGCTGAAGGGTTAGGGTTAGGGTTCGGGCTAGGGTTAGGGTTAGGGGACGGGGACGGTTTAGGGTCCAGGTGAGGGTACGGCAACGCTTTAGGGGGAGCGTGCGTGTGAGGGCGCGGGTTAGTGTTAGCGTACGGGTTAGGATTAGGGGACGGGTGAGGGTCAGGCATCGGGGAAGGGTTAGGGTTAGGGTTCGTGCTAGGGTTAGGGTTAGGGGACGGGGACGGTTTAGGGTCCAGGTGAGGGTACGGCAACGCTTAAGGGGGAGCGTGCGTGTGAGGGCGCGGGTTAGTGTTAGCGTACGGGTTAGGATTAGGGGATGGGTGAGGGTCAGGCTTCGGGGAAGGGTTAGGGTTAGTGTTCGGGCTAGGGTTAGGGTTAGGTGACGGGGACGGTTTAGGGTCCAGGTGAGGGTACGGCAACGCTTTAGGGGGAGCGTGCGTGTGAGGGCACGGGTTAGTGTTAGCGTACGGGTTAGGATTAGGGGACGGGTGAGGGTCAGGCTTCGGGGAAGGTTTAGTGTTAGGGTTCGGGCTAGGGTTAAGGTTAGGGGACGGGGACGGTTTAGGGTCCAGGGGAGGGTACAGCAACGCTTTAGGGGGAGCGTGCGTGTGAGGGCGCGGGTTAGTGTTAGCGTACGGGTTAGGATTACGGGACGGGTGAGGGTCAGGCTTCGGGGAAGGGTTAGGGTTAGGGTTCGGGCTAGGGTTAGGGGACGGGGACGGGGACGGTTTAGGGTCCATGTGAGCGTACGGCAACGCTTTAGGGGGAGCGTGCGTGTGAGGGCGCGGGTTAGTGTTAGCGTACGGGTTAGGATTAGGGGACGGGTGAGAGTTAGGCTTCGGGGAAGGGTTAGGTTTAGGGTTCGGGCTACGGCTAGGGTTAGGGGACGGGGACGGTTTAGGGTCCAGGTGAGGGTACGGCAACCCTTTAGGGGGAGCGTGCGTGTGAGGGCGCGGGTTAGTGTTAGCGTACGGGTTAGGATTAGGGGACGGTTGAGGGTCACGCTTCGGGGAAGGGTTAGGGTTATGGTTCGGGCTAGGGTTAGGGTTAGGGGAAGGGGACGGTTTAGGGTCCAGGTGAGGGTACGGCAACGCTTTAGGGGGAGCGTGCGTGTGAGGGCACGGTTCAGTGTTAGCGTACGGGTTAGGATTAGGTGACGGGTGAGGGTCAGGCTTCGGTGAAGGGTTAGGGTTAGGGTTCGGGCTAGGGTTAGGCTTAGGGGACGGGGACGGTTTAGGGTCCAGGTGAGGGTACGGCAACGCTTTAGGGGGAGCGTGCGTGTGAGGGCGCGGGTTAGTGTTAGCGTACGGGTTAGGATTAGGGGACGGGTGAGGGTCAGGCTTCGGGGAAGGTTTAGGGTTAGGGTTCGGGCTAGGGTTAGGGTTAGGGGTCGGGGACGGTTTAGGGTCCAGGTGAGGGTACGGCAACGCTTTAGGGGGAGCGTGCGTGTGAGGGCGCGGGTTAGTGTTAGCGTACGGGTTAGGATTAGGGGACGGTTGAGGGTCAGGCTTCGGGGAAGGGTTAGGTTTAGGGTTCGGGCTAGGGTTAGGGGACGGGGACGGGGACGGTTTAGGGTCCAGGTGAGGGTACGGCAACCCTTTAGGGGGAGCGTGCGTGTGAGGGCGCGGGTTAGTGTTAGCGTATGGGTTAGGATTAGGGGACGGGTGAGGGTCAGGCTTCGGGGAAGTGTTAGGGTTAGGGTTCGGGCTAGGGTTAGGGTTAGGGGACGGGGACGGTTTAGGGTCCAGGTGAGGGTACGGCAACGCATTAGGGGGAGCGTGCGTGTGAGGGCGTGGGTTAGTGTTAGCGTACGGGTTAGGATTAGGGGACGGGTGAGGGTCAGGCTTCGGGGAAGGGTTAGGGTTAGGGTTCGGGCTAGGGTTAGGGTTAGGGGACGGGGACGGTTTAGGGTCCAGGTGAGGGTACGGCAACGCTTTAGGGGGAGCGTGCGTGTGAGGGCGCGGGTTAGTGTTAGCGTACGGGTTAGGATTAGGGGACGGGTGAGGGTCAGGCTTCGGGGAAGGGTTAGGGTTAGGGTTCGGGATAGGGTTAGGGTTAGGGGACGGGGACGGTTTAGGGGCCAGGTGAGGATACGGCAACGCTTTAGGTGGAGCGTGCGTGTGAGGGCGCGGGTTAGTGTTAGCGTACGGGTTAGGATTAGGGGACGGGTGAGGGTCAGGCTTCGGGGAAGGGTTAGGGTTAGGGTTCGGGCTAGGGTTAGGGTTAGGGGACGGGGACGGTGTAGGGTCCAGGTGAGGATACGGCAACGCTTCAGGGGGAGCGTGCGTGTGAGGGCGCGGGTTAGTGTTAGCGTACGGGTTAGGATTAGGGGACGGGTGAGGGTCAGGCTTCGGGGAAGTGTTAGGGTTAGGGATCGGGCTAGGGTTAGGGTTAGGGTTAGGGGACGGTTTAGGGTCCAGGTGAGGGTACGGCAACGCTTTAGGGGGAGCGTGCGTGTGAGGGCGCGGGTTAGTGTTAGCGTACGGTTTAGGATTAGGGGACGGGTGAGGGTCAGGCTTCGGGGAAGGGTTAGGGTTAGTGTTCGGGCTAGGGTTAGGGTTAGGGTACGGGGATGGTTTAGGGTCCAGGTGAGGGTACGGCAACGCTTTAGGGGGAGCGTGCGTGTGAGGGCGCGGGTTAGTGTTAGCGTACGGGTTAGGATTATAGGACGGGTGAGGGTCAGGCTTCGGGGAAGGGTTAGGTTTACGGTTCGGGCTAGGGTTAGGGTTAGGGGACGTGGACGGTTTAGGGTCCAGGTGAGTGTACGGCAACCCTTTAGGGGGAGCGTGCGTGTGAGGGCGCGGGTTAGTGTTAGCGTACGGGTTAGGATTAGGGGACGGGTGAGGGTCAGGCTTCGCTGAAGGGTTAGGGTTAGGGTTCGGGCTAGGGTTAGGCATAGGGGACGGGGACGGTTTAGGGTCCAGGTGAGGGTACGGCAACGCTTTAGGGGGAGCGTGCGTGTGAGGGCGCGGGTTAGTGTTAGCGTACGGGTTAGGATTAGGGGACGGGTGAGGGTCAGGCTTCGGGGAAGGTTTAGGGTTAGGGTTCGGGCTAGGGTTAGGGTTAGGGGTCGGGGATGGTTTAGGGTCCAGGTGAGGGTACGGCAACGCTTTAGGGGGAGCGTGCATGTGAGGGCGCGGGTTAGTGTTAGCGTACGGGTTAGGATTAGGGGACGGTTGAGGGTCAGGCTTCGGGGAAGGGTTAGGTTTAGGGTTCGGGCTAGGGTTAGGGGACGGGGACGGGGACGGTTTAGGGTCCAGGTGAGGGTACGGCAACCCTTTAGGGGGAGCGTGCGTGTGAGGGCGCGGGTTAGTGTTAGCGTATGGGTTAGGATTAGGGGACGGGTGAGGGTCAGGCTTCGGGGAAGTGTTAGGGTTAGGGTTCGGGCTAGGGTTAGGGTTAGGGGACGGGGACGGTTTAGGGTCCAGGTGAGGGTACGGCAACGCATTAGGGGGAGCGTGCGTGTGAGGGCGTGGGTTAGTGTTAGCGTACGGGTTAGGATTAGGGGACGGGTGAGGGTCAGGCTTCGGGGAAGGGTTAGGGTTAGGGTTCGGGCTAGGGTTAGGGTTAGGGGACGGGGACGGTTTAGGGTCCAGGTGAGGGTACGGCAACGCTTTAGGGGGAGCGTGCGTGTGAGGGCGTGGGTTAGTGTTAGCGTACGGGTTAGGATTAGGGGACGGGTGAGGGTCAGGCTTCGGGGAAGTGTTAGGGTTAGGGTTCGGGCTAGGGTTAGGGTTAGGGGACTCGGACGGTTTAGGGTGCAGGTGAGGGTACGGCAACGCTTTAGGGGGAGCGTGCGTGTGAGGGCGCGGGTTAGTGTTAGCGTACGGGTTAGGATTAGGGGACGGGTGAGGGTCAGGCTTCGGGGAAGGGTTAGGGTTACGGTTCGGGCTAGGGTTAGGGTTAGGGGACGTGGACGGTTTAGGGTCCAGGTGAGGGTACGGCAACCCTTTAGGGGGAGCGTGCGTGTGAGGGCGCGGGTTAGTGTTAGCGTACGGGTTAGGATTAGGGGACGGGTGAGGGTCAGGCTTCGCTGAAGGGTTAGGGTTAGGGTTCGGGCTAGGGTTAGGGTTAGGGGACGGGGACGGTTTAGGGTCCAGGTGAGGGTACGGCAACGCTTTAGGGGGAGCGTGCATGTGAGGGCGCGGGTTAGTGTTAGCGTACGGGTTAGGATTAGGGGACGGGTGAGGGTCAGGCATCGGGGAAGGGTTAGGGTTAGGGTTCGTGCTAGGGTTAGGGTTAGGGGACGGGGACGGTTTAGGGTCCAGGTGAGGGTACGGCAACGCTTAAGGGGGAGCGTGCGTGTGAGGGCGCGGGTTAGTGTTAGCGTACGGGTTAGGATTAGGGGATGGGTGAGGGTCAGGCTTCGGGGAAGGGTTAGGGTTAGTGTTCGGGCTAGGGTTAGGGTTAGGTGACGGGGACGGTTTAGGGTCCAGGTGAGGGTACGGCAACGCTTTAGGGGGAGCGTGCGTGTGAGGGCACGGGTTAGTGTTAGCGTACGGGTTAGGATTAGGGGACGGGTGAGGGTCAGGCTTCGGGGAAGGTTTAGTGTTAGGGTTCGGGCTAGGGTTAAGGTTAGGGGACGGGGACGGTTTAGGGTCCAGGGGAGGGTACAGCAACGCTTTAGGGGGAGCGTGCGTGTGAGGGCGCGGGTTAGTGTTAGCGTACGGGTTAGGATTACGGGACGGGTGAGGGTCAGGCTTCGGGGAAGGGTTAGGGTTAGGGTTCGGGCTAGGGTTAGGGGACGGGGACGGGGACGGTTTAGGGTCCATGTGAGCGTACGGCAACGCTTTAGGGGGAGCGTGCGTGTGAGGGCGCGGGTTAGTGTTAGCGTACGGGTTAGGATTAGGGGAAGGGTGAGGGTTAGGCTTCGGGGAAGGGTTAGGTTTAGGGTTCGGGCTACGGCTAGGGTTAGGGGACGGGGACGGTTTAGGGTCCAGGTGAGGGTACGGCAACCCTTTAGGGGGAGCGTGCGTGTGAGGGCGCGGGTTAGTGTTAGCGTACGGGTTAGGATTAGGGGACGGTTGAGGGTCACGCTTCGGGGAAGGGTTAGGGTTATGGTTCGGGCTAGGGTTAGGGTTAGGGGAAGGGGACGGTTTAGGGTCCAGGTGAGGGTACGGCAACGCTTTAGGGGGAGCGTGCGTGTGAGGGCACGGTTCAGTGTTAGCGTACGGGTTAGGATTAGGTGACGGGTGAGGGTCAGGCTTCGGTGAAGGGTTAGGGTTAGGGTTCGGTCTAGGGTTAGGCTTAGGGGACGGGGACGGTTTAGGGTCCAGGTGAGGGTACGGCAACGCTTTAGGGGGAGCGTGCGTGTGAGGGCGCGGGTTAGTGTTAGCGTACGGGTTAGGATTAGGGGACGGGTGAGGGTCAGGCTTCGGGGAAGGTTTAGGGTTAGGGTTCGGGCTAGGGTTAGGGTTAGGGGTCGGGGACGGTTTAGGGTCCAGGTGAGGGTACGGCAACGCTTTAGGGGGAGCGTGCGTGTGAGGGCGCGGGTTAGTGTTAGCGTACGGGTTAGGATTAGGGGACGGTTGAGGGTCAGGCTTCGGGGAAGGGTTAGGTTTAGGGTTCGGGCTAGGGTTAGGGGACGGGGACGGGGACGGTTTAGGGTCCAGGTGAGGGTACGGCAACCCTTTAGGGGGAGCGTGCGTGTGAGGGCGCGGGTTAGTGTTAGCGTATGGGTTAGGATTAGGGGACGGGTGAGGGTCAGGCTTCGGGGAAGTGTTAGGGTTAGGGTTCGGGCTAGGGTTAGGGTTAGGGGACGGGGACGGTTTAGGGTCCAGGTGAGGGTACGGCAACGCATTAGGGGGAGCGTGCGTGTGAGGGCGTGGGTTAGTGTTAGCGTACGGGTTAGGATTAGGGGACGGGTGAGGGTCAGGCTTCGGGGAAGGGTTAGGGTTAGGATTCGGGCTAGGGTTAGGGTTAGGGGACGGGGACGGTTTAGGGTCCAGGTGAGGGTACGGCAACGCTTTAGGGGGAGCGTGCGTGTGAGGGCGTGGGTTAGTGTTATCGTACGGGTTAGGATTAGGGGACGGGTGAGGGTCAGGCTTCGGGGAAGGGTTAGGGTTAGGGATCGGGCTAGGGTTAGGGGTAGGAGACGGGGACGGTTTAGGGTCCAGGTGAGGGTACGGCAACGCTTTAGGGGGAGCGTGCGTGTGAGGGCGCGGGTTTGTGTTAGCGTACGGGTTAGGATTAGGGGACGGGTGAGGGTCAGGCTTCGGGGAAGGGTTAGGGTTAGGGTTCGGGCTAGGTTTAGGGTTAGGGTTGGGGATGGTTTTGGGTCCAGGTGAGGGTACGGCAACGCTTTAGGGGGAGCGTGCGTGTGAGGGCGTGGGGTAGTGTTAGCGTACGGGTTAGGATTAGGGGACGGGTGAGGGTCAGGCTTCGGGGAAGGTTTAGGGTTAGGGATCGGGCTAGGGTTAGGGTTAGGGGACGGGGACGGTTTAGGGTCCAGGTGAGGGTACAGCAACGCTTTAGAGGGAGCGTGCGTGTGAGGGCGCGGGTTATTGTTAGCGTACGTGTTAGGATTAGGGGACGGGTGAAGGTCAGGCTTCGGGGAAGTGTTAGGGTTAGGGTTCGGGCTAGGGTTAGGGTTAGAGGACGGGGACGGTTTAGGGTCCAGGTGAGGGTACGGCAACGCATTAGGGGGAGCGTGCGTGTGAGGGCGTGGGTTAGTTTTAGCGTACGGGTTAGGATTAGGGGATGGGTGAGGGTCAGGCTTCGGGGAAGGGTTAGTGTTAACGTTCGGGCTAGGGTTAGGGTTACGGGACGGGGACGGTTTAGGGTCCAGCTGAGCGTACGGCAACGCTTTAGGGGGAGCGTGCGTGTGAGGGCGCGGGTTAGTGTTATCGTACGGGTTAGGATTAGGGGACGGGTGAGGGTCACGCTTCGGGGAAGGGTTAGGGTTAGGGATCGGGCTAGGGTTAGGGTTAGGGGACGGGGATGGTTTAGGGTCCAGGTGAGGGTACGGCAACGCTTTAGGGGGAGCGTGCGTGTGAGGGCGCAGCTTAGTGTTAGCGTACGGTTTAGGATTAGGGGACGGGTGAGGGTCAGGCTTCGGGGAAGGGTTAGGGAGAGGGTTTGGGCTAGGGTTAGGGTTAGGGGACGGGGATGGTTTTGGGTCCAGGTGAGGGTACGGCAACGCTTTAGGGGGAGCGTGCGTGTGAGGGCGTGGGTTAGTGTTAGCGTACGGGTTAGGATTAGAGGACGGGTGAGGGTCAGGCTTCGCGGAAGTGTTAGGGTTAGGGTTCGGGCTAGGGTTAGGGTTAGGGGACGGGGACGGTTTAGGGTGCAGGTGAGGGTACGGCAACGCTTTAGGGGGAGCGTGCGTGTGAGGGCGCGGGTTAGTGTTAGCGTACGGGTTAGGATTAGGGGACGGGTGAGGGTCACGCTTCGGGGAAGTGTTAGAGTTAGGGTTCGGGCTAGTGTTAGGGTTACGGGAAGGGGACGGTTTAGGGTCCAGGTGAGGATACGGCAACACTTTACGGGGAGCGTGCATGTGAGGGCGTGGGTTAGTGTTAGCGTACGGGTTAGGATTAGGGGACGGGTGAGGGTCAGGCTTCGGGGAAGTGTTAGGTTTAGGGTTCGGGCTAGGTATGGGTTAGGGGACGGGGACGGTTTAGGGTCCAGGTTAGGGTACGGCAACGCTTTAGGGGGAGCGTGCGTGTGAGGGCGCGGGTTACTGTTAGTGTACGGGTTAGGATTAGGGGACGGGTGAGGGTCAGGCTTCGGGGAAGGGTATGGGTTAGGGTTCGGGCTAGGGTTAGGGTTAGGGGACGGGGACGGTTTAGGGTCCAGGTGAGGGTACGGCAACGCTTTAGGGGGAGCGTGCGTGTGAGAGCGCGGGGTAGTGTTAGCATACGGGTTAGGATTAGGGGACGGGTGAGGGTCAGGCTTCAGGGAAGGTTTAGGGTTAGGGATCGGGCTAGGGCTAGGGTTAGGGGATGGGGACGGTTTAGGGTCCAGGTGAGGGTACGGCAACGCTTAAGGGGGAGCGTGCGTGTGAGGGCGCGGGTTAGTGTTAGCGTACGGGTTAGGATTAGGGGATGGGTGAGGGTCAGGCTTCGGGGAAGGGTTAGTGTTAGGGTTCGGGCTAGGTTTAGGGTTAGGGGACGGGGACGGTTTAGGGTCCATGTGAGGGTACGGCAAAGCTTTAGGGGGAGCGTGCGTGTGAGGGCGCGGGTTAGTGTTAGCGTACGGGTTAGGATTAGGGGACGGGTGAGGGTCAGATTTCGGGGAAGTGTTAGGGTTAGGGTTCGGGCTAGGATTAGGGATAGGGGACGGGGACGGTTTAGGGTCCAGGTGAGGGTACGGCAACGCTATAGGGGGAGCGTGCGTGTGAGGGCACGGGTTAGTGTTAGCCTACCGGTTAGGATTACGGGACGGGTGATGGTCAGGCTTCGGGGAAGTGTTAGGGTTAGGGTTCGGGCTAGGGTTAGGGTTACGGTCGGGGACGGTTTAGGGTCCAGGTGAGGGAACGGCAACGCTTTAGGGGGAGCGTGCGTGTGAGGGCGCGGGTTAGTGTTAGCGTACGGGTTAGGATTAGGGGACGGTTGAGGGTCAGGCTTCAGGGAAGGGGTAGGGTTAGGGTTCGGGCTAGGGTTAGGGTTAGGGGACGGGGACGGTTTAGGGTCCAGGTGAGGGTACGGCAACGCATTTGGGGGAGCGTGCGTGTGAGGGCGCGGGTTAGTGTTAGCGTACGGGTTAGGTTTAGGGGACGGGTGAGGGTCAGGCTTCGGGGAAGCGTCAGGGTTAGGGTTCGGGCTAGGGTTAGGGTTAGGGCACGGGGGCGGTTTAGGGTCCAGGTGAGTGTACGGCAACACTTTAGGGGGAGCGTGCGTGTGAGGGCGTGGGTTAGTGTTAGCGTACGGGTTAGGATTAGGGGACGGGTGAGGGTCAGGCTTCGGGGAAGGGTTAGGTTTAGGGTTCGGGCTAGGGTTAGGGTTAGGGGATGGGGACGGTTTAGGGTCCAGGTGAGGGTACGGCAACGCTTTAGGGGGAGCGTGTGTGTGAGGGCCCGGGTTAGTGTTAGTGTATGGGTTAGGATTAGGGGACGGGTGAGGGTCAGGCTTCGGGGAAGGGTAAGTGTTAGGGTTCGGGCTAGGGTTAGGGTTAGGGGACGGGGACGGTTTAGGGTCCAGGTGAGGGTACGGCAACACTTTAGGGGGAGCGTGCGTGTGAGGGCGCGGGTTAGTGTTACCGTACGGGTTAGGATTAGGGGACGGGTGAGGGTCAGGCTTCGGGGAAGCGTGAGGTTTGGGGTTCGGGCTAGGGTTAGGGTTAGGGGACGGGGACAGTTTAGGGTCCAGGTGACGGTACGGCAACGCTTTAGGGGGAGCGTGCGTGTGAGGGCGCGGGTTAGTGTTAGCGTACGGGTAAGGATTAGGGGACGGGTGAGGGTCAGGCTTCGGGGAAGGGTTAGGGTTAGGGTTCAGGATAGGGTTAGGGTTAGGAGATGGGGACGTTTTAGGGTCCAGGTGAGGGTACGGCAACGCTTTAGGGGGAGCGTGCGTGTGAGGGCGCGGGTTAGTGTTAGCGTACGGGTTAGGATTAGGGGACGGGTGAGGGTCAGGCTTCGGGGAAGAGTTAGGGTTAAGGTTCGGGCTAGGGTTTGGGATAGGGGACGGGGACGGTTTAGGGTCCAGGGGAGTGTACGGCAACGCTTTAGAGGGAGCGTGCATGTGAGGGCGCGGGTTAGTGTTAGTGTACCGGTTAGGATTAGGGGACGGGTGAGGGTCAGGCTTCGGGGAAGTTTTAGGGTTAGGGTTCGGGCTAGGGTTAGGTTTAGGGGACGGGGACGGTTTAGGGTCCAGGTGCGGGTACGGCAACGCTTTAGGGGGAGCGTGCGTGTGAGGGCGCGGGTTAGTGTTAGCGTACGGGTTAGGATTAGTGGACGGGGGAGGGTCAGGCTTCAGGGAAGGGTAGGGTTAAGGTTCGGGCTAGGGTTACGGTTAGGGGACGGGGACGGTTTAGGGTCCAGGTGAGGGTACGGCAACGCTTTAGGGGGAGCGTGCGTGTGAGGGCGCGGGTTAGTGTTAGCGTACGGGTTAGGATTAGGGGACGGGTGAGGGTCAGGCTTCGGGGAAGCGTCAGGGTTAGGGTTCTGGCTAGGGTTAGGGTTAGGGGACGGGGACGGTTTAGGGTCCAAGTGAGGGTACGGCAACTCTTTAGGGGGATCGTGCGTGTGAGGGCGTGGGTTAGTGTTAGCGTACGGGTTAGGATTAGGGGACGGGTGAGGGTCAGGCTTCGGGGAAGGGTTAGGGTTACGGTTCGGGCTAGGGTGAGGGTTAGGGGACGGGGACGGTTTAGGGTCCAGGTGAGGGTACGGCAACCCTTTAGGGGGAGCGTGCGTGTGAGGGCGCGGGTTAGTGTTAGCGTACGGGTTAGGATTAGGGGACGGGTGAGGGTCAGGCTTCGGGGAAGGGTTAGGGTTAGGGTTCGGGCTAGGGTTAGGGTTAGGGACTGGGGACGGTTTACGGTCCAGGTGAGGGTACGGCAACGCTTTAGGTGGAGCGTGCGTGTGAGGGCGCGGGTTAGTGTTAGCGTACGGGTTAGGATTAGGGGACGGGTGAGGGTCAGGCTTCGGGGAAGGGTTAGGGTTAGACTTCGGGCTAGGGTTAGGGTTAGGGGATGGGGACGTTTTAGGGTCCAGGTGAGGGTACGGCAACGCTTTAGGGGGAGCGTGCGTGTGAGGGCGCGGGTTAGTGTTAGCGTACGGGTCAGGATTAGGGGACGGGTGAGGGTCAGGCTTCAGGGAAGAGTTAGGGTTAGGGTTCGGGCTAGGGTTTGGGATAGGGGACGGGGACGGTTTAGGGTCCAGGGGAGGGTACGGCCACGCTTTAGAGGGAGCGTGCATGTGAGGGCGCGGGTTAGTGTTAGTGTACGGGTTAGGATTAGGGGACTGGTGAGGGTCAGGCTTCGGGGAAGTGTTAGGGTTAGGGTTCGGGCTAGGGTTAGGGTTAGGGGACGGGGACGGTTTAGGGTCCAGGTGAGGGTACGGCAACGCTTTAGGGGGAGCGTGCGTGTGAGGGCGCAGGTTAGTGTTAGCGTACGGGTTAGGATTAGGCGACGGGTGAGGGTCAGGCTTCGGGGAAGGGTTAGGGTTAGGGTTCGGGCTAGGGTTAGGGTTAGGGGATGGGGACGGTTTAGGGTCCAGGTGAGGGTACGGCAACGCTTTAGGGGGAGTGTGCGTGTGAGGGCGCGGGTTAGTGTTAGCGTACGGGTTAGGATTAGGGGACGGGTGAGGGTCAGGCTTCAGTGAAGGGGTAGGGTTAGGGTTCGGGCTAGGGTTAGGGTTACGGGACGGGGACGGTTTAGGGTCCAGGTGAGGGTACGGCAACGCATTAGGGGGAGCGTGCGTGTGAGGGCGCGGGTTAGTGTTAGCGTACGGGTTAGGATTAGGGGACGGGTGAGGGTCAGGCTTCGGGGAAGGGTTAGGTTTAGGGTTCGGGCTAGGGTTAGGCTTAGGGGATGGGGACGGTTTAGGGTCCAGGTGAGGGTACGGCAACGCTTTACGGGGAGCGTGTGTGTGAGGGCCCGGGTTAGTGTTAGTGTATGGGTTAGGATTAGGGGATGGATGAGGGTCAGGCTTCGGGGAAGGGTAAGGTTTAGGGTTCGGGCTAGGGTTAGGGTTAGGGGACAGGAACGGTTTAGGGTCCAGGTGAGGGTACGGCAACGCTTTAGGGGGAGCGTGCGTGTGAGGGCGCGGGTTAGTGTTAGCGTACGGGTTAGGATTAGGGGACGGGTGAGTGTCAGGCTCGGGGAAGCATCAGGGTTAGGTTTCGGGGTAGGGTTAGGTTTAGGGGACGGGGACGGTTTAGGGTCCAGGTGCGGGTACGGCAACGCTTTAGGGGGAGCGTGCGTGTGAGGGCGCGGGTTAGTGTTAGCGTACGGGTTAGGATTAGGGGACGGGTGAGGGTCAGGCTTCGGGGAAGGGTAAGGGATAGGGTTCGGGCTAGGGTTACGGTTAGGGGACGGGGAAGGTTTAGGGTCCAGGTGAGGGTACGGCAACGCTTTAGGGGGAGCGTGCGTGTGAGGGCGCGGGTTAGTGTTAGCGTACGGGTTAGGATTAGGGGACGGGTGAGGGTCAGGCTTCGGGGAAGCGTCAGGGTTAGGGTTCGGGCTAGGGTTAGGGTTAGGGGACGGGGACGGTTTAGGGTCCAGGTGAGGGAACGGCAACGCTTTAGAGGGAGCGTGCGTGTGAGGGCGCGGGTTAGTGTTAGCGTATGGGTTAGGATTAGGGGATGGGTGAGGGTCAGGCTTCAGGGAAGCGTCAGGGTTAGGGTTCGGGCTAGGGTAAGGGTTAGGGCACGGGGGCGGTTTAGGGTCCAGGTGAGGGTACGGCAACGCTTTAGGGGGAGGGTGCGTGTGAGGGCGCGGGTTAGTGTTAGCGTACGGGTTAGGATTATGGGACGGGTGAGGGTCAGGCTTCGGGGAAGGGTTAGGGTTAGGGTTCGGTCTAGGGTTAGGGTTAGGGGACGGGGACGGTTTAGGGTCCAGGTGAGGGTACGGCAACGCTTTAGGGGGAGCGTGCGTGTGAGAGCGCGGGTTAGTGTTAGCGTACGGGTTAGGATTAGGGGACACGTGAGGGTCAGGTTCGGGGAAGTGTTAGGGTTAGGGTTCGGGCTAGGGTTAGGGTTAGGGGACGGGGACGGTTTAGGGTCCAGGTGAGGGTACGGCAACGCTTTAGGGGGAGCGTGTGTGTGAGGGCGCGGGTTAGTGTTAGCGTACGGGTTAGGATTAGGGGACAGGTGAGGGTCAGGCTTCGGGGAAGGTTTAGAGTTAGGTTTCGGGCTAGGGTTAGGGTTAGGGGACGGGGACGGTTTAGGGTCCAGGGACGGGTACGACAACGCTTTAGGGGGAGCGTACGTGTGAGGGCGAGCGTTAGTGTTAGTGTACGGGTTAGGATTAGGGGACGGATGAGGGTCAGGCTTCGGGGAAGGGTTAGGGTTAGGGTTCGGGCTAGGGTTAGGGTTAGGGGACGGGGACGGTTTAGGGTCCAGGGGAGGGTACGACAACGCTTTAGGGGGAGCGTACGTGTGAGGGCGCAGGTTAGTGTTAGCGTACGGGTTAGCATTAGGGGACGGGTGAGGGTCAGGCTTCGGGGAAGGGTTAGGGTTAGAGTTCGGGCTAGGGATACGGTTAGGGGACGCGGACGGTTTAGGGTCCAGGGGAGGGTACGACAACGCTTTAGGGGGAGCGTAAGTGTGAGGGCGCAGGTTAGTGTTAGCGTACGGGTTAGGATTAGGGGACGGGTGAGGGTCAGGCTTCGGGGAAGGATTAAGGTTAGGGTTCGGGCTAGGGTTATGGTTAGGGGACGGGGACGGTTTAGGGACCAGGGAAGGGAACGACAACTCTTTAGGGGGAGCGTACGTGTGAGGGCGCGGGTTAGTGTTAGCGTACGGTTTAGGATTAGGGGACGGGTGAGGGTCAGGCTTCGGGGAAGGTTTAGGGATAGGGTTCGGGCTAGGGTTAGGGTTAGGGGACGGGGACAGTTTAGGGTCCAGGGGAGGGTACGACAATGCTTTAGGGGGAGCGTACGTGTGAGGGCGCGGATTAGTGTTAGCGTTCGGGTTAGGATTAGGGGACGGGTGAGGGTCAGGCTTCGGGGAAGGGTTAGGGTTACGGTTCGGACTAGGGTTAGGGTTAGGGGATGGAGACGCTTTAGGGTCCAGGGGAGGGTACGACAACGCTTTGGGGGAGCGTACGTGTGAGGGCGCAGGTTAGTGTTAGCGTACTGTTTAGGATTAGGGGACGGGTGAGGGTCAGGCTTCGGGAAAGGGTTAGGGTTAGGGTTCGGACTAGGGTTAGCGTTAGGGGACGGGGACGGTTTAGGGTCCAGGGGAGGGTACGACAACGCTTTAGGGGCAGGGTACGTGTGAGGGCGCGGGTTAGTGTTAGTGTACGGGTTAGGATTAGGGGACGGGTGAGGGTCAGGCTTCGGGGAAGGGTTAGGGTTAGGGTTCGGGCTAGGGTTAGGGTTAGGGGATGGGGACGGTTTATGGTCCAGGGGAGGGTACGACAACGCTTTAGGGGCAGCGTACGTGTGAGGGCGCGGGTTAGTGTTAGCGTACGGGTTAGGATTAGGGGACGTGTGAGGGTCAGGCTTCCGAGAAGGGTTAGGGTTAGGGCTCGGGCTAGGGTTAGGGTTAGGGGACGGGGACGGTTTAGGGTCCAGGGGAGGGTACGACAACGCTTTAGGGGTAGCGTACGTGTGAGGTCGCGGGTTAATGTTAGCGTACGGGTTAGGATTAGGGAACGGGTGAGGGTCAGGCTTCGGGGAAGGGTTAGGGTTAGGGTTCGGGCTAGGGTTAGGGTTAGGGGACGGGGACGGTTTAGGGTCCAGGGGAGGGTACGACAACGCTTTAGGGGGAGCGTACGTGTGAGGGCGCAGGTTAGTGTTAGCGTACGGTTTAGGATTATGGGACGGTTGAGGGTCAGGGTTCGGGGAAGGGTTAGGGTTAGGGTTCAGGCTAGGGTTAGGGTTAGGGGACGGTGACGGTTTAGGGTTCAGGGGAGTGTACGACAACGCTTTATGGGGAGCGTACGTGTGAGGGCGCGGGTTAGTGTTCGCGTACGGGTTAGGATTAGGGGACGGGTGAGGGTCAGGCTTCGGGGAAGGTTTAGGGTTAGGGTTCGGGCTAGGGTTAGGGTTAGGGGACGGGGACGGTTTAAGGTCCAGGGGAGGGTACGACAACGCGTTAGGGGGAGAGTATGTGTGAGGGCGTGGGTTAGTGTTAGCGTATGGGTTAGGATAAGGGGACGGGTGAGGGTCAGGCTTTGGGGAAGTGTTAGTGTTAGGGTTCGATCTAGGGTTAGGGTTAGGGGACGGCGTCGGTTTAGGGTCCAGGGGAGGGTACGACAACGCTTTATGGGGAGCGTACGTGTGAGGGCGCGGGTTAGTGTTAGCGTACGGCTTAGGATTAGGGGACGGGTGAGGGTCAGGCTTCGGGGAAGGGATAGGGTTAGGGTTCGGGCTAGGGTTAGTGTTAGGAGATGGGGACGGTTTAGGGTCCAGGGGAGGGTACGACAACGCTTTAGGGGGAGCGTACGTGTGAGGGCGCGGGTTAGTGTTAGCGTACGGGTTAGGATTAGGGGACGGGTGAGGGTCAGGCTTCGGGGAAGTGTTAGGGTTAGGGTCATGGTTCGGGCTACGTTTAGGGTCAGGGGACGGGGACGGTTTAGGGTCCAGGGGAGGGTACGACAATGCTTTCGGGGGAGCGTACGTGTGAGGGCGCGGGTTAGTGTTAGCGTTCGGGATAGGATTAGGGGACGGGTGAGGGTCAGGCTTCGGGGAAGGGTTAGGGTTAGGGTTCGGACTAGGGTTAGGTTTAGGGGATGGAGACGCTTTAGGGTCCAGGGGAGGGTACGACAACGCTTTAGGGGGAGCGTACGTGTGAGGGCGCAGGTTAGTGTTAGCGTACGGGTTAGGATTAGGGGACGGGTGAGGGTCAAGCTTCGGGGAAGGGTTAGGGTTAGGGTTCGGGCTAGGGTTAGGGTTAGGGGACGGGGACGGTTTAGGGTCCAGGGGAGTGTACGACAACGCTTTAGGGGCAGGGTACGTGTGAGGGCGCGGGTTAGTGTTAGTGTACGGGTTAGGATTAGGGGACGGGTGAGGGTCAGGCTTCGGGGAAGGGTTAGGGTTAGGGTTCGGGCTAGGGTTAGGGTTAGGGGATGGGGACGGTTTATGGTCCAGGGGAGGGTACGACAACGCTTTAGGGGCAGCGTACGTGTGAGGGCGCGGGTTAGTGTTAGCGTACGGGTTAGGATTAGGGGACGTGTGAGGGTCAGGCTTCGGAGAAGGGTTAGGGTTAGGGCTCGGGCTAGGGTTAGGGTTAGGGGACGGGGACGGTTTAGGGTCCAGGGGAGGGTACGACAACGCTTTAGGGGTAGCGTACATGTGAGGGCGCGGGTTAATGTTAGCGTACGGGTTAGGATTAGGGAACGGGTGAGGGACAGGCTTCGGGGAAGGGTTAGGGTTAGGGTTCGGGCTAGTGTTAGGGTTAGGGGACGGGGACGGTTTAGGGTCCAGGGGAGGGTACGACAACGCTTTAGGGGGAGCGTACGTGTGAGGGCACGGTTTAGTGTTAGTGTACGTGTTAGGATTCGGGGTCGGGTGAGGGTCTGGCTTCGGGGAAGTGTTAGGGTTAGGGTTCGGGCTAGGGTTAGGGTTAGGGGACGGGGACGGTTTAGGGTCCAGGGGAGGGTACGACAACGATTTAGGGGGAGTGTACGTGTGAGGGCCCAGGTTAGTGTTAGCGTACGGGTTAGGAGTTGGGAACGGGTGAGTGTCAGGCTTCGGGGAAGGTTTAGGTTTAGGGTTCGGGCTAGGGTTAGGGTTAGGGGACGGGGACGGTTTAGGGTCCTGGGGAGCGTACGACAACTCTTTAGGAGGAGCATACTTGTGAGGGCGCGGGTTAGTGTTAGCGTACGGGTTAGGATTAGGGTACGGGTGAGGGTCAGGCTTCGGGGAAGGGTTAGGGTTAGGGTTCGGGCTAGGGTTATTGTTAGCGGACGGGGACGGTTTAGGGTCCAGGGGAGGGTACGACAACGCTTTAGGGGGAGCATACGTGTGAGGGCGCGGGTTAGTGTTAGCGTACGGGTTAGGATTAGGAGACGGGTGAGGGTCAGGCTTCGGGGAAGGGTTAGGGTTAGGCTTCGGGCTAGGGTTAGGGTTAGGGGACGGGGACGGTTTAGGGTCCAGGGGAGGGTACGACAAGGCTTTAGGGGGAGCGTACGTGTGAGGGAGCGGTTAGTGTTAGCGTACGGGTTAGGATTAGGGGACAGGTGAGGGTCAGGCTTCGGGGAAGGGTTAATGTTAGGGTTCGGGCTAGGTTTAGGGTTAGGGGACGGGGAAGGTTTAGGGTCCAGGGGAGGGTACGACAACGCTTTAGGGGGAGCGTATGTGTGAGGGCGCAGGTTAGTGTTAGCGTACGGGTTAGGATTAGGGGACGGGTGAGGGTCAGGATTCGGGGAAGGGTTAGGGTTAGGGTTCGGGCTAGGGTTAGGGTTAGGGGACGGGGACGGTTTAGGGTCTAGGGGAGGGTACGACAACGCTTTAAGGGGAGCGTATGTGTGAGGGCGCGCGTTAGTGTTAGCGTACGGGTTAGGATTAGGGGACGGGTGAGGGTCAGGCTTCGGGGAAGGGTTAGGGTTAGGGTTCGGGCTAGGGTTAGGGTTAGGGGACGGGGACGGTTTAGGGTCCAGGGGAGGGTACGACAACGCTTTAGGGGGAGCGTACGTGTGAGGGCGCGGGTTAGTGTTAGCGTACAGGTTAGGATTAGGGGACGGGTGAGGGTCAGGCTTTGGGGAAGGGTTAGGGTTAGGATTCGGGCTAGGGTTAGGGTTAGGGGACGGGGACGGTTTAGGGTCCAGGGGAGGGTACGACAACGCTTTAGGGGGAGCGTACGTGTGAGGGCGCGGGTTAGTGTTAGCGTACGGGTTAGGATTAGGGGACGGGTGAGGGTCAGGCTTCGGGAAAGGGTTAAGGTTAGGGTTCGGGCTAGGGTTAGGGTTAGGGGACGGGCATGGTTTAGGGTCCAGTGGAGGGTACGACAACGCTTTAGGGGGAGCATACGTGTGAGGGCGCGGGTTAGTGTTAGCGTACGGGTTAGGATTAGGGGACTGGTGAGGGTCAGGTTTCGGGGAAGGGTTAGGGTTAGGGTTCGGGCTAGGGTTAGGGTTAGGGGACGGGGACGGTTTAGGGTCCAGGGGAGGGTACGACAACGCTTTAGGGGGAGCGTACGTGTGAAGGCGCAGGTTAGTGTTATTGTATGGGTTAGGATTAGGGGACGGGTGAGGGTCAGGCTTCGGGGAAGGGTTAGGGTTAGGGTTCAGGCTAGGGTTAGGGTTAGGGGACGGGGACGGTTTAGGGTCCAGGGGAGGGTACGACAACGCTTTAGGGGGAGCGTACGTGTGAGGGCGCGGGTTAGTGTTAGCGTACGGGTTAGGATTAGGGGACGGGTGAGGGTCAGGCTTCGGGGAAGGGTTAGGGTTAGGGTTCGGGCTAGGGTTAGGGTTAGGGGACGGGGACGGTTTAGGGTCCAGGGGAGGGTACGACACGCTTTAGGGGGAGCGTACGTGTGAGGGCGCGGTTTAGTGTTAGCGTACGGGTTAGGATTATGGGACTGGTGAGTGTCAGGCTTCGGGGTAGGGTTAGGGTTAGGGTTCGGGCTAGGGTTAGGGTTAGGGGACGGGGACGGTTTAGGGTCCAGGGGAGGGTACGACAACGCTTTAGGGGGAGCGTACGTGTGAGGGCGCAGGTTAGTGTTAGCGTACGGGTTAGGATTAGGGGACGGGTGAGGGTCAGGCTTCGGGGAAGGGTTAGGGTTAGGGTTCGGGCTAGGGTTAGGGTTAGGGGACGGGGACGGTTTAGGGTCCAGGGTAGGGTACGACAATGCTTTAGGGGGAGCGTACGTGTGAGGGCGCGGGTTAGTGTTAGCGTACGGGTTAGGATTAGGGGACGGGTGAGGGTCAGGCTTCGGGGAAGGGTTAGGGTTAGGGTTATGGTTCAGGCTACGGTTAGGGTCAGGGGACGGGGACGGTTTAGGGTCCAGCGGAGGGTACGACAAGGCTTCAGGGGGAGCGTACGTGTGAGGGCGCAGGTTAGTGTTAGCGTAAGGGTTAGGATTGGGGACAGGTGAGGGTCAGGCTTCGGGGAAGGTTTAGGGTTAGGGTTCGGGCTAGGGTTAGGGTTAGGGGACGGGGACGGTTTAGGGTCCAGGGGAGGGTACGACAACGCTTTAGGGGGAGCGTACGTGTGAGGGCGCGGGTTTGTGTTAGCGTACGGGTTAGGATTAGGGGACGGGTGAGGGTCAGGCTTCGGGGAAGGGTTAGGGTTAGGGTTCGGGCTAGGGTAAGGGTCAGGGGACGGGGACGGTTTAGGGTCCACGGGAGGGTACGACAACGCTTTAGGGGGAGCATACGTGTGAGGGCGCAGGTTAGTGTTAGCGTACAGGTTAGGATTAGGGGACGGGTGAGGGTCAGGCATCGGGGAAGTGTTAGGGTTAGGTTTCGGGCTAGGGTTAGGGTTAGGGGACGGGTACGGTTTAGGGTCCAGTGGAGGGTACTACAAGGCTTTAGGGGGAGCATACGTGTGAGGGTGCGGGTTAGTGTTAGCGTACGGGTTAGGATTAGCGGCCGGGTGAGGGTCAGGCTTCGGGGAAGTGTTAGGGTTAGGGTTCGGGCTATGGTTAGGGTTAGGGGACGGGGACGGTTTAGGGTCCAGGGGAGGGTACGACAACGCTATAGGGGGAGCATACGTGTGAGGGCGCGGGTTAGTGTTAGCGTACGGGTTAGGATTAGGGGACGGGTGAGGGTTAGGCTTCGGGGAAGGGTTAGAGTTAGGGTTCGAGCTAGGGTTAGGGTTAGGGGACGGGGACGGTTTAGGGTCCAGGGGAGGGTACGACAACGCTTTAGGGGGAGCGTACGTGTGAGGGCGCGCGTTAGTGTTAGCGTACGGGTTAGGATTAGGGGACGGGTGAGGGTCAGGGTTCGGGGAAGGGTTAGGGTTAGGATTCGGGCTAGGGTTAGGGTTATGGGATGGTGACGGTTTAGGGTCCAGGGGAGGGTACGACAACGCTTTAGGGGGAGCGTACGTGTGAGGGCGCGGGTTAGTGTTAAGGTACGGGTTAGGATTAGGGGACGGGTGAGGGTCAGGCTTCGGGGAAGGGTTAGGGTTAGGGTTTGGGCTAGGATTAGGGTTAGGGGACGGGGACGGTTTAGGGTCCAGGGGAGGGTATGACAACGCTTTAGGGGGAGCGTACGTGTGAGGGCGCAGGTTAGTGTTAGTGTACGGGTTAGGATTAGGGGACGGTTGAGGGTCAGGCTTCGCGGAAGGGTTAGGGTTAGGGTTCGGGCTAGGGTTAGGGTTAGGGGACGGGGACGGTTTAGGGTCCAGGGGAGGGTACGACAACCCTTTAGGGGGAGCGTACGTGTGAGGGTGCGGGTTAGTGTTAGCGTACGGGTTAGGATTAGGGGACGGGTGAGGGTCAGGCTTCGGGGAAGGTTTAGGGTTAGGGTTCGGGCAAGGGTTAGGGTTAGGGGACGGGGACGGTTTAGGGTCCAGGGGAGGGTACGGCAACGCTTTAGGGGGAGCGTACGTGTGAGGGCGCAGGTTAGTGTTAGCGTACGGGTTAGGATTAGGGGACGGTTGAGGGTCAGGCTTCGCGGAAGGGTTAGGGTTAGGGTTCGGGCTAGGTTTAGGGTTAGGGGACGGGGACGGTTTAGGGTCCAGGGCAGGGTACGACAACGCTTTAGGGGGAGCGTACGTGTGAGGGCACGGTTTAGTGTTAGCGTACGTTTTAGGATTAGGGGTAGGGTGACGGTCAGGCTTCGGGGAAGTGTTAGGGTTAGGTTTCGGGCTAGGGTTAGGGTTAGGAGATGGGGACGGTTTAGGGTCCAGGGGAGGGTACGACAACGCTTTAGGGGGAGCGTATGTGTGAGGGCGCGGGTTAGTGTTAGCGGACGGCTTAGGATTATGGGACGGGTGAGGGTCAGGCTTCGGGGAAGAGTTAGGGTTAGGGTTCGGGCTAGGGTTAGGGTTAGGGGACGGGGTCGATTTAGGGTCCAGGGGAGGGTACGACAACGCTTTTGGGGGAGCGTACGTGTGAGGGCCCGGGTTAGTGTTAGCGTACGGGTTAGGATTTGGAAACGGGTGAGTGTCAGGCTTCGGGGAAGGGTTAGGGTTAGGGTTCGGGGTAGGGTTAGGGTTAGGGGACGGGGACGGTTTAGGGTCCAGGGGAGCGTACGACAACGCTTTAGGAGGAGCGTACGTGTGAGGGTGCGGGTTAGTGTTAGCGTACGGTTTAGGATTAGGGGACGGGTGAGGGTCAGGCTTCGGGGAAGGGTTAGGGTTAGGGTTCGGGCTAGGATTACGGTTAGGGGACGGGGACGGTTTAGGGTCCAGGGGAGGGTACAACAACACTTTAGGGGGAGCGTACGTGTGAGGGCGTGGGTTAGTGTTAGCGTACGGGTTAGGATTAGGGGACAGGTGAGGGTCAGGCTTCGGGGAAGGTTTAGGGTTAGGGTTTGGGCTAGGGTTAGGGTTAGGGGACGGGGACGGTTTAGGATCCAGGGGAGGGTACGACAACGCTTTAGGGGGAGCGTACGTGTGAGGGCGAGCGTTAGTGTTAGCGTACGGGTTAGGATTAGGGGACGGGTGAGGGTCACGCTTCGGGGAAGGGTTAGGGTTAGGGTTCGGGCTAGGGTTAGGGTTAGGGGACGGGGACGGTTTAGGGTCCAGGGGAGGGTACGACAATGCTTTAGGGGGAGCGTACGTGTGAGGGCGCAGGTTAGTGTTAGCGTACGGGTTAGGATTAGGGGACGGGTGAGGGTCAGGCTTCGGGGAAGGGTTAGGGTTAGGGTTCGACTAGGGATAGGGTTAGGGGACGGGGACGGTTTAGGGTCCAGGGGAGGGTACGACAACGCTTTAGGGGGAGCGTACGTGTGAGGGCGCAGGTTAGTGTTAGCGTAGGGGTTAGGATTAGGGGACGGGTGAGGGTCAGGCTTCGGAGAAGGGTTAGGGTTAGGGCTCGGGCTAGGGTTAGGGTTAGGGGGCGGGGACGGTTTAGGGTCCAGGGGAGGGTACGACAACGCTTTAGGGGCAGGGTACGTGTGAGGGCGCGGGTTAGTGTTAGCGTACGGGTTAGGATTAGGGGACGTGTGAGGGTCAGGCTTCGGAGAAGGGTTAGGGTTAGGGCTCGGGCTAGGGTTAGGGTTAGGGGACGGGGACGGTTTAGGGTCCAGGGGAGGGTACGACAACGCTTTAGGGGTAGCGTACGTGTGAGGGCGCGGGTTAATGTTAGCGTACGTGTTAGGATTAGGGAACGGGTGAGGGTCAGGCTTCGGGGAAGGGTTAGGGGTAGGGTTCGGGCTAGGGTTATTGTTAGGGGACGGGGACGGTTTAGGGTCCAGGGGAGGGTACGACAACACTTTAGGGGGAGCATACGTGTGAGGGCGCGGGTTAGTGTTAGCGTACGGGTTAGGATTAGGAGACGGGTGAGGGTCAGGCTTAGGGGAAGGGTTAGGGTTAGGCTTCGGGCTAGGGTTAGGGTTAGGGGACGGGGACGGTTTAGGGTCCAGGGGAGGGTACGACAACGCTTTAGGGGGAGCGTACGTGTGAGGGAGCGGTTAGTGTTAGCGTACGGGTTAGGATTAGGGGACAGGTGAGGGTCAGGCTTCGGGGAAGGGTTAATGTTAGGGTTCGGGCTAGGTTTAGGGTTAGGGGACGGGGACGGTTTAGGGTCCAGGGGAGGGTACGACAACGGTTTAGGGGGAGCGTATGTGTGAGGGCACGGGTTAGTGTTAGCGTACTGGTTAGGATTAGGGGACGGGTGAGGGTCAGGATTCGGGGAAGGGTTAGGGTTAGGGTTCGGGCTAGGGTTAGGGTTAGAGGACGGGCACGGTTTAGGGTCCAGTGGAGGGTACGAAAACGCTTTAGGGGGAGCATACGTGTGAGGGCGCGGGTTAGTGTTAGCGTACGGGTTAGGATTAGGGGACGGGTGAGGGTCAGGTTTCGGGGAAGGGTTAGGGTTAGGGTTCGGGCTAGGGTTAGGGGACGGGGATGGTTTAGGTTCCAGGGGAGGATACGACAACGCTTTAGTGGGAGCGTACTTGTGAGGGCGCAGGTTAGTGTTTCGTACGGGTTAGGATTAGGGGACGGGTGAGGGTCAGGCTTCGGAGAAGGGTTAGGGTTAGGGCTCGGGCTAGGTTTAGGGTTAGGGGACGGGGACGATTTAGGGTCCAGGGGAGGGTACGACAGCGCTTTGGGGGTAGCGTACGTGTGAGGGCGCGGGTTAATGTTAGTGTACGGGTTAGGATTAGGGAACGGGTGAGGGTTAGGCTTCGGGGAAGGGTTACGGTTAGGGTTCGGGCTAGGGTTAGGGTTAGGGGACGGGGACGGTTTAGGGTCCATGGGAGGGTACGACAACGCTTTAGGAGGAGCGTAAATGTGAGGGCGCGGGTTAGTGTTAAGGTACGGGTTAGGAATAGGGGACGGGTGAGGGTCAGGCTTCGGGGAAGGGTTAGGGTTAGGGTTCGGGCTAGGATTAGGGTTAGGGGACGGGGACGGTTTAGGGTCCAGGGGAGGGTACAACAACTCTTTAGGGGGAGCGTACGTGTGAGGGCGCGGGTTAGTGTTAGCGTACGGGTTAGGATTAGGGGACAGGTGAGGGTCAGGCTTCGGGGAAGGTTTAGGGTTAGGGTTCGGGTTAGGGTTAGGGTTAGGGGATGGGGACGGTTTAGGGTCCAGGGGAGGGTACGACAACGCTTTAGGGGGAGCGTACGTGTGAGGGCGAGCGTTAGTGTTAGCGTACGGGTTAGGATTAGGGGACGGGTGAGGGTCAGGCTTCGGGGAAGGGTTAGGGTTAGGGTTCGGGCTAGGGTTAGGGTTAGGGGACGGGGACGGTTTAGGGTCCAGGGGAGGGTACGACAACGCTTTAGGGGGAGCGTACGTGTGAGGGCGCGGGTTAGTGTTAGCGTTCAGGTTAGGATTAGGGGATGGGTGAGGGTGAGGCTTCGGGGAAGGGTTAGGGTTAGGGTTCGGGCTAGGGTTAGGGTTAGGGGACGGGGACGCTTCAGGGTCCAGGGGAGGGTACAACAACTCTTTAGGGGGAGCGTACGTGTGAGGGCGTGGGTTAGTGTTAGCGTACGGGTTAGGATTAGGGGACAGGTGAGGGTCAGGCTTCAGGGAAGGTTTAGGGTTAGGTTTCGGGCTTGGGTTAGGGTTAGGGGACGGGGACGGTTTAGGGTCTAGGGGAGGGTACGACAACGCTTTAGGGGTAGCGTACGTGTGAGGGCGCGCGTTAGTGTTAGCGTACGGGTTAGGATTAGGGGACGGGTGAGGGTCAGGCTTCGGGGAAGGGTTAGGGTTAGGGTTCGGGCTAGGGTTGGGGTTAGGGGACGGGGACGGTTTAGGGTCCAGGGGAGGGTACGACAACGCTTTAGGGGGAGCGTACGTGTGAGGGCGCAGGTTAGTGTTAGCGTACGGGTTAGGATTAGGGGACGGGTGAGGGTCAGGCTTCGCGGAAGGGTTAGGGTTAGGGTTCGGGCTAGGGTTACGGTTAGGGGACGGGGACGGTTTAGGGTCCAGGGGAGGGTACGACAATGCTTTAGGGGGAGCGTACGTGTGAGGGCGCGGGTTAGTGTTAGCGTACGGCTTAGGATTAGGTGACGGGTGAGGATCAGGCTTCGGGGAAGGGTTAGGGTTAGGGTTCGGGCTAGGGTTAGGGTTAGGGGACAGGGACGGTTTAGGGTTCAGGGCAGGGTACGACAACGCTTTAGGGGGAGCGTACGTGTGAGGGCGCGGGTTAGTGTTAGCGTACGGGTTAGGATTAGGGGACGGGTGAGGGTCAGGCTTCGGGGAAGGGTTAGGGTCAGGGTTCGGGCTAGGGTTAGTGTTAGGGGACGGGGACGGTTTAGGGTCAGGGGAGGGTACGACAACGCTTTAGGGGGAGCCTACGTGTGAGGGCGCGGGTTAGTGTTAGCGTACGGCTTAGGATTATGGGATGGGTGAGGGTCAGGCTTCGGGGAAATGTTAGGCTTAGGGTTCGGGCTAGGGTTAGGGTTAGGGGACGGGGATGGTTTAGGGTCCAGGGGAGGGTACGACAACGCTTTAGGGGGATCCTACGTGTGAGGGCGCGGGTTAGTGTTAGCGTACGGGTTAGGATTAGGTGACAGGTGACTGTCAGGCTTCGGGGAAGGTTTAGGTTTAGGGTTCGGGCTAGGGTTAGGGTTAGGGGACGGGGACGGTTTAGGGTCCAGGGGGAGTGTATGACATCTCTTTAGGGGGAGCGTCTGTGTGAGGGCACGGGTTAGTTTTAGCGTACGTCTTAGGATTAGGGGACGGGTGAGGGTCAGGCTTCGGGGAAGGGTTAGGGTTAGGGTTCGGGCTAGCGTTAGGGTTAGGGGACGAGGACGGTTTAGGGTCCAGGGGAGGGTACGACAACGCTTTAGGGGAAGCGTACGTGTGAGCACGCGGGTTAGTGTTAGCGTCCGGGTTAGGATTAGGGGACGGGTGAGTGTCAAGCTTCGGGGAAGGGTTAGGGTTAGCGTTCGGGCTAGGGTTAGGTTTAGGGGACGGGGACGGTTCAGGGTCCAGGGGAGGGTACGACAACGGTTTAGGGGGAGCGTACGTGTTAGGGCGCGGGTTAGTGTTAGCGTATGGGTTAGGATTAGGGGACGGGTGAGTTTCAGGCTTCGGGGAAGGGTTAGGGTTATGGTGCGGACTAGGGTTAGGGTTAGGGGACGGGGATGGTTTAGGGTCCAGGGGAGGGTACGACAACACTTCATGGGGAGCGTACGTGTGAGGGCGCGGGTTAGTGTTAGCGTACGGGTTAGGATTAGGGGACGGGTGAGGGTCAGGCTTCGGGGAAGCGTTAGGGTTAGGGTTCGGGCTAGGTTTAGGGTTAGGGGACAGGGACGGTTTAGGGTCCAGGGCAGGGTACGACAACGCTTTAGGGGGAGCGTACGTGTGAGGGCGCTGGTTAGTGTTAGCGTACGGGTTAGGATTAGGGGACGGGTGAGGGTCAGGCTTCGGGGAAGGGTTACGGTTAGGGTTCGGGCTAGAGTTAGTGTTAGGGGACGGGGACGGTTTAGGGTCCAGGGGAGGGTACCACAACGCTTTAGGGGGAGCGTACCCGTGAGGGCGCGGGTTAGAGTTAGCGTACGGGTTAGGATTAGGGCACGGGTGAGGGTCAGGCTTCGGGGAAGGGTTAGGGTTAGCGTTCGGGCTAGGGTTAGTGTTAGGGGACGGGGACGGTTTAGGGTCCAGGGGAGGGTACGACAACGCTTCATGGGGAGCGTACGTGTGAGGGCGCGGGTTAGTGTTAGCGTACGGGTTAGGATTAGGGGACGGGTGAGGGTCAGGCTTCGGGGAAGGGTTAGGGTTAGGGTTCGGGCTAGCGTTAGGGTTAGGGGACGGGGACGGTTTACGGTCCAGGGGAGGGTATGACAATGCTTCATGGTGAGCGTACGTGTGAGGGCGCGGGTTAGTGTTAGCGTACGGGTTAGGATTAGGGGACGGGTGAGGGTCAGGCTTCGGGGAAGTGTTAGGGTTATGGTTCGGGCTAGGGTTAGGGTTACGGTACGGGTACGGTTTAGGGTCCAGGGGAGGGTACGACAACGCTTTAGGGGGAGCGTACGTGTGAGGGCGTGGGTTAGTTTTAGCGTACGGGTTAGGATTAGGGGACAGGTGAGGGTCAGGCTTCGGGGAAGGGTTAGGGTTAGGGTTCGGGCTAGGTTTAGGGTTAGGGGACGGGGACGGTTTAGGGTCCTGGGGAGGGTACGACAACGCTTTAGGGGGAGCGTACGTGTGAGGGCGCGGGTTAGTGTTAGCGTACGGGTTAGGATTAGGGGATGGCTGAGGGTCAGGCTTCGGGAAAGGTTTAGGTTTAGGGTTCGGGCTAAGGTTAGGGTTAGGGGACGGGCACGGTTTAGGGTCCAGGGGAGGGTACGACAACGCTTTCGGGGCAGCGTACGTGTGAGGGCGCGGGTTAGTGTTAGCGTACGGGTTAGGATTAGGGGACGGGTGAGGGTCAGGCTTCGGGGAAGTGTTAGGGTTAGGGTTCGGGCTAGGGTTAGTGTTAGGGGACGGGGACGGTTTAGGGTCCAGGGGAGGGTACGACAACGCTTTAGGGGGAGCGTACGTGTGAGGGTGTGGGTTAGTGTTAGCGTACGGGTTAGGATTAGGGGACGGGTGAGGGTCAGGCTTCGAGGAAGGGTTAGGGTTAGGATTCGGGCTAGGGTTAGGGTTAGGGGACGGTGACGGTTTAGGGTCCAGGGGAGGGTACGACAACGCTTTAGGGGCAGCGTACGTGTGAGAGCGTGGGTTAGTGTTAGCGTACGGGTTAGGATTAGGGAACGGGTGAGGGTAAGGCTTCGGGGAAGGGTTAAGGTTAGGGTTAGGGCTAGGGTTAGGGTTAGGGGATGGGGACGGTTTAGGGTCCAGGGGAGGGTACGACAACGCTTTAGGGGCAGCGTACGTGTGAGGGTGCGGGTTAGTGTTAGCGTACGGGTTAGGATTAGGGGACGGGTGAGGGTCAGGCTTCGGGGAAGGGTTAGGGTTAGCGTTCCGGCAAGGGTTAGGGTTAGGGGACGGGGACGGTTTAGGGTCCAGGGGAGGGTACGACAACGCTTTAGGGGCAGCGTACGTCTGAGGGCGCGGGTTAGTGTTAGTGTACGGTTTAGGATTAGGGGACGGGTGAGGCTCAGGCTTCGGGGAAGGGTTAGGGTTAGGGCTCGGGCTAGGGTTAGGGTTAGGGGACGGGGACGGTTTAGGGTCCAGGGGAGTGTACGACAACGTTTTAGCGGGAGCATACGTCTGAGGGCGCGGGTTAGTGTTAGCGTACGGGTTAGGATTAGGGGACGGGTGAGTGTCAGGCTTCGGGGAAGGGTTAGGGTTAGGGTTCGGGCTCGAGTTAGGGTTAGGGGACGGGGACGGTTAAGGGTCCAGGGGAGGGTACGACAACGCTTTAGGGGGAGCGTACGTGTGAGGGCGTGGGTTAGTGTTAGCGTACGGGTTAGGATTAGGGGACGGGTGAGGGTCAGGCTTCGGGGAAGGGTTAGGGTTAGGGTTCGGGCAAGGGTTAGGGTTAGGGGACGGGGACGTTTTAGGGTCCAGGGGAGGGTACGGCAACGCTTTAGGGGGAGCGTACATGTGAGGGCGCGGGTTAGTGTTAGCGTACGGGTTAGGATTAGGGGACAGGTGAGGGTCAGGCTTCGGGGAAGGGTTAGGGCTAGGGTTCGGGCTAGGGTTAGGGTTAGGGGACGGGGACGGTTTAGGGTCCAGGGGAAGGTACGACAACGTTTTAGGGAGATTGTACGTGAGAGGGCGCGGGTTAGTGTTAGCGTACGCGTTAGGATTAGGGGAAGGGTGTGGGTCAGGCTTCGGGGAAGTGTTAGGGTTAGGGTTCGGGTTAGGGTTAGGGTTAGGCGACGGGGACGGTTTAGGGTCCAGGGGAGGGTACGACAACGCTTTAGGGGGAGCGTACGTGTGAGGGCGCGGGTTAGTGTTAGCGTACGGGTTAGGATTAGGGGACGGGTGAGGGTCAGGCTTCGGGGAAGGGTTAGGGTTAGGGTTCGGGCTAGGGTTAGTGTAAGGGGACGGGGACGGTTTAGGGTCCTGGGGAGGGTACGACAACGCTTTAGGGGGAGCGTACGTGTGAGGGCGCGGGTTAGTGTTAGCGTACGTGTTAGGATTAGGGGACGGGTGAGGGTCAGGCTTCGGGGAAGGGTTAGGGTTAGCGTTCGAGCTAGGGTTAGGGTTAGGGGACGGGGACGGTTTAGGGTCCAGGGGAGGGTACGACAACGCTTTAGGGGGAGCGTACGTGTGAGATTGCGGGTTAGTGTTTGCGTACGGGTTCGGATTAGGCGACGGGTGAAGGTCAGGCTTCGGGGATGGGTTAGGGTTAGGGTTCGGGCTAGGGTTAGGGTTAGGGGACGGGGACGGTTTAGGGTCCAGGGGAGGGTACGACAACGCTTTAGGGGGAGCGTACGTGTGAGGGCGTGGGTTAGTGTTAGCGTACGGGTTAGGATTAGGGGACAGGTGAGAGTCAAGCTTCGGGGAAGGGTTAGGGTTAGGGTTCGCCCTAGGGTTAGGGTTAGGGGACGGAGACGGTTTAGGGTCCAGGAGAGGGTACGACAACGCTTTAGGGGGAGCATACGTGTGAGGGCGCGGGTTAGTGTTAGCGTACAGGTTAGGATTAGGGGACGGGTGAGGGTCAGGCTTCGGGGAAGGGTTAGGGTTAGGGTTCGGGGTAGGGTTAGGGTTAGGGTTAGAGTACGGTTTAGGGTCCAGGTGAGTGTACGACAAGGGTTCAGGGGGAGCGTACGTGTGAGGGCACGGGTTAGTGTTAGCGTACGGCTTATGAATATGGGACGGGTGAGGGGAAGGCTTCGGGGAAAGGTTAGGGTTAGGGTTCGGGCTAGGGTTAGGGTTAGGGGACGGGGCCGGTTTAGGGTCCAGGTGAGGGTACGCCAATGGTTTAGGGGGAGAGTACATGTGAGGGCACGGGTTAGTGTTAGAGTACGGGTTAGGATGGGGACGGGTGAGGGGAAGGCTTTGGAGAAGGGTTAGGGTTAGGGTTCGGTTTAGGGTTAGGGTTAGGGGACGGGGACGGTTTAGGGTCCAGGTGAGGGTACTACAACGGTTTAGGGGGAGCGTACGTGTGAGGGCACTTGTTAGTGTTAGCGGAGGTGTTAGTATTATGGGACGGGTGAGGGTAAGGCTTCGGGGAAGGGTTAGGGTTAGGGTTCGGGCTTGGGTTAGGGTTAGGGGACGGGGATGGTTTAGGGTCCAGGAGAGGGTACGACAATGGTTCACGGGGAGCGTACGTCTGAGGGCACGCGTTAGTGTTAGCGTACGGGTTCGGATTAGGGGATGTGTGAGGGGAAGGTTTAGGGTTAGGGTTCGGTCTAGGGTTAGGGTTGGGGGAAGGGGACGGTTTAGGGTCCAGGTGAGGTTACGACAACAGTTTAGGTGAGTGTACGTGTGAGGGCACGGTTTAAGTTAGCGTACGGGTTAGGATTAGGGAACGAGTGAGTGGAAGGCTCCTGGGAAGGGTTAAGGTTAGGGTTCCGGCTAGGGTTAGGGTTAGGGGATCGGGACGGTTTAGGGTCCAGGTGAGGCTATGACAACGGTTTAGGGGGAGCGTACGTGTGAGGGCACGGGTTAGTGTTAGCGTACGGGTTAGGATTAGGGGACGGATGAGTGGAAGCCTTCGGGGAAGGCTTAGGGTTAGGGTTCGGGCTAGGGTTAGGGTTAGGGGAAGGGGACGGTTTAGGGTCCAGGTGAGGGTAGGACAACGGTTTAGGGGGAGTGTACGTGTGAGAGCTCGGGTTTGTGTTAGCGTACGGGTTAGGATTAGGGCACGGGTGAGTGGAAGGCTTCGGGGAAGGTTTAGGGTTAGGGTTCGGGCTAAGGTTAGGGGACGGGAACGGGGACAGATTAGGGTCCAGGTGAGGGTACGACAACGGTTTAGGGGGAGTGTACGTGTGATGGCACAGGTTAGTGTTAGCGTACGGGTTAGGATTAGGGGACGGGTGAGGGTCAGGCTTCGGGGAAGGGTTAGGGTTAGGGTTTGGGCTAGGGTTAGGGTTAGGGGACGGGGACGGTTTAGGGTCCATGGGAGGGTATGACAATGCTTTAGGGGGAGCGTACGTGTGAGGGTATGTGTTAGTGTTACCATACGGTTTAGGATTAGGGGACGGTTGATGGGAAGGCTTCGGGGAAGGGTAAATGTTAGGGATCGGGCTAGAATTAGGGTTAGGGGAGGGGACGGTTTAGGGTCCAGATGAGGGTACGACAACGGTTTAGGGGGAGCGTACGTGTGAGGGCACGGTTTAGTTTTAGTGTACGGGTTAGGATTAGGTGACGGGTGAGGGGAAGGCTCCGGGGAATTGTTAGGGTTAGGGTTCGGGCTAGGATTAGGGTTAGGTTTTGAGTACGTTTTAGGGTCCAGGTGCGGGTACGAAAACTGTTTAGGGTGAGCGTACGTGTGAGGGCATGGGTTAGTGTTAGCATACAGTTTAGGACTTGGGAATGGGTTAGGGTAAGGCTTGGGGGAAGTGTTAGGGTGGATCATACTCTGGGTTCCACATGCATGTTTTAGCTGAAGGAAGAATCCCTTAAACCTGGAGAGTTGAGACCCGTGGAATGGGTACCATGCAATATGACTTCAAAGGGTCTTCATTTGCTCACCGAACCTCTCCAATCCTATCACTGCTGCGTTTATGCCCCTTACACACGCTTGATTCTCTTTTAGAGGCATAGCAATCCATAGGTTTTAAGATACTTACTAGTCAGGTACATTCTTAGGCGTTTAATATGGGGTGTTGAGTCCATTTTGTGTAGCAAGGAGTAGCTCTTGTCTATTACATATTTGGCTTAAGGAACTTTATCTGTGCTCATTTCAATCTCTGGTTTTATGCAGCACCCCAACTCTCCTTTCCCCTTAAGCAAGCATAAGTTGGTTTTCTAAATTTGAGACCCTGTTTTCTTTTGTAATCCAGTTCATGTGTAGCAAGTTTACATTCCGTGTATTAGTGATATCTTATGATGTTTCTTTTTCTGTGTGACTTATTTCAGTTAGAATCATCATACCTGAATCCACTTATTATGCTGCTCCGGGCCTGATGACATAGATTTCATTGCTGAGTGATATTGCATTGTACGTAAGTACCACAACTTCTTTATCCATTTTTCGCTTACTGCGATATTGAACTTGTACTGTAAACGAGGTTCTTGTAAACAGAGGCGTCCCAAACTTTGGGGTGGCTGTGTCTTTTTTATTTTAATTTCCCTAAGCTATAGGACCATAAGTGGAAGTGCCCTAGGCTCTGTTGCTTTGTTTTTTAGATGTTTCAGGAAACACCATACACTTCTCCCGAGTGGCTGTTGGAAATTTACACCCCGCCCATCAGCATAACAAGGCTCCCAGTTCTCCATGGCCTGTCCTGCCTTTCTGGATTTTACACTTTTTTCAGATGGTCCTTTTGACCGGGGGGAAGTGAGACTTCATTGTAGTGCAGATTTCCTTTGCAAGCTTGCTTGGTTGGCCAAAAAGGGCGTATGCGTTTTTCCCTTAACATATTCAGGAAAAAACGCATACGCCCTTTTTGGCCAAGTGCATCATTGTCGAGGTTCTGACTTTCTTCATATGTTTTCAGTGCAATTCCAGTCTACCTCCTGAAATTGGTTTCCTGCAATTCTGCCTTGCTTTCAATGCTTCTTCATAGCCTTACCTCAATATATTTTTTGAAAATAGTTGGCCTTTATAACTCTGCAGGTTTTTGACTTGCAGTGGCCCTTAGCTCCATTTTTCAGCTCTTATTTTTGTGATCTTGCCTCATAACCACTGGATTCCTTCAGGCCCTATTCTTCTTCTGGGGCACCTTGCTGTGCCTTTGGTTAATTCTTCTTACTGATGTGAAATTAGAGTGACATGTTCCCATTGAAACTGCTACAGCTAGTTTCTCACTGGTTCCCCCTATTCCCATTCATCCTCCACACTAACTGCAGACTGTGCGATACCAGAACTTAAAGGCATTGACTCTCCATGAGGGGACGTTTTTAGTAAAGCGGCTGGAATGTCGATCCAGAGTCCCAGGAGAGGAAAAATGAGGTGCGTTTTAGAAAGCTTTCCCGATCATATGGTATACCAGTCGCTGGGTTTCCCAAGCATGGTTTAGCTGTAGGAAGATTCCCTTCAACCTGGAGTTTTGGGACCCTTGGAATGAGTAGCATGAAGTATTGCATTAAACTTTTGGCAGTTGCTCACCAAAGCTCACCAATCCTCTCAGCCCCAAGTGTCCAGCCTTATGTCTTATCCAGCTGTGGGTTTATATGTGGTCAATCCAGGTTGCATCACAGCCCCTTAGCAAATTTTGTAAGAATTTTTCTCTCTTTCATTGTTTCTGCATTTTGTTTTTAAAATTTATTTCTATAATGGGGTTTAGCTCATTTTCACTGCTGTGTTTGTGCCGCTCTGCACACACTTGATTCCCTTATGGAGATATATCAATACATGGGTTTTAAGATTCTTATTACTCAGATATATTTCTCTGCGGTGTATAGGGTGTGTTGAGGCCAGTTCATTGAGCAAGGTGTAGATCTTGTCTAATACCTATTTGGTTTATTGAACGGTATCTGTGCTAATTTCAAACTCTGGTTTTATGCATCACCCCACCTCTCCTTTCCCCTTAAGCTGACATAAGTGTGTTTTCTAAATGTGAGACACTGTTCTGTTCTGTAATTCATTTCTTGTGCAGCCATATTTACCCTCCCTCTATAGGTGATATCTTATGATATGTTTCTTTTTCTGTTTGACTTATTTCAAGTAGTATTATCGGACCTAAATCCACTCTTTATCCTTCTACTAGCCTTATTACATTGATTTCATGGTGAAGAGATATTCCATTGTACATAAGTACCACATCTTCTTTATCCATTGTTCTCTTTCCTGGGATATTTAAGGTGTACTGAAGTTGAGGTTCTTGTAAACAGAGTAGCCCTAAACTGTGGTGTGCTTGTGTCTTGTTGATTTTTAGACTTCCCTAGATATACTCCCATGATTGGAAGTGTCCTATGCTCTGTAGCTCTGTTTTTTAGATGATTTAGGAACCACCATACACTTCTCCAGAGTGGCTCTCGGCACTTCACACACTGCCCATCAGCGTATAAAGGCTCCCTGTTCTCCATGGCCTGTCCTGCATTTCTGCTTTTTACAATTTTTTACGATGGCCCTTTTGACCGGTGGGAAGTGAGACTTCTTTGTTGTGCACATTTGCATTGCTTGCTTGCTTCGTTGCCCATAAAGTGCGTATGCGTTTTTTCCTGGATATAATCAGGAAAAAACGCATACGCCCTTTTGGGCCAACTGCATCATTGTCGAAATTCTGCCGCTTTTCATGTGCGTTAAAGACGAATCCAATCTATCTCTTGAAATCTGTTTCTTGCAATTCTGTCTTGCATTCAGATCCTCTTCTTTGCCTTACCTCAACATATTTTTGGACGTTAGTTTTCATTTATAACTCTGCAGGTTTGTGAATTGCAGTGACCCTGAGCTCCATTTTTTAAGTTGCTCTTTTGTGAGCTGGCCTCAAACCCATAGGATTGCTTCAGGCCCTATTTTGGCTCCGGCGAGGCAGGCTGAGCCTTTCTTTAATTCTTATTCTTAATGGGAAATTAGAGTGATATGTGCCCGTCCAAACCCCTACAACTATTCTCTCATTGGTTCCCCCTCTTCCCGTTCATCCTCCTCACAATTTGCAAAATGTGTGAAACAGAAGTTTAAATGTGCTGATTCTCCAAGTGGGGAGATTCTAAGTAACGTGGCTGGAATGGTGAACAGGAGCACCAGGAGAGGATAAATGAGGTGCATTTTAGACACATCTCCCGATCACATGGTGTACAGTCCTCTGGGTTTTCCATGCATGTTTTAGCTGTAGGAAGATCCCTTGAACCTGCAGATTTGGGACCCATTGAATGGGTACCAGGTAGTATTACTTTAAAGGGTGTGCATTTCCTCACCCAACCTCACATTTCTCTTAGCGCAAACAGTTTCCAGCCTTATGTCTCATCCTGCTGTGGGTCTAGATGTGTTCAATCCATGTTGCATCACCGTCCCTGAGGAAAAGTTGTAAGAGGTTTTCTCTGTCTCTCTGTCGTTTATTTTTTTCAATTTATTACTATATTGGTTACAGCTGATTTTCAAAGCTCTGTTTCTTGCTGCTGTACATCCACTTGATTCACGTACAGAGAGACATCAGTAAATTCTTTTTCAGATTCTTACCAGTCGTATATATTCTTTTCCGGTGACTTGAGTGTGCTGAGTGCAGTTCTTTTAGCTACCGTGTAGGCCTTGTTGATTATCAGTTTGGTATTTGGAATGGTATCTTTGCTAATTTCAACCTCCTGGATGATGCCTCACCCCTCCCCACCTTTCCCGTTTAGCAGCCTTATGCGTGTTTTCTACATATTTGACTATGTTTTTGTTTTGTAATTTATTTCATGTGTAGCCATTTTGGATTCCACCTTTAAGTGATATCTTATGATATGTGTCTTTTTCTTTTTGAATTCTGTCACTTAGAATGATCATACGTAACTCCTCCAGAGTTGTTACAACTGGCCATATTTCATTGATTTCCAGGCTGAATAATATTCCACTCTACCTAAGTACCACATCTCTATCCATTTTTTCCCTCCAGAGACATTTAAGTTATATCCTAGTCGAGGATCTTTTAAACAGAGAGGGGGTAAACATTGGGGTGCCTGTGTCCTCTCGATTTTTGTTTTTCCCAAGATATACGCCCATGAGTGCAAGTGCCCTATGCTCTGTAGCTCATTTTTTAGATGCTTTAGTAAACACAATACACTTCTCCAGAATGGCCGTTGGCAATATACATTTCCACTATAAGTCTCACAGGGCTCCCTCTTCTCCTTGCCCTGTCCTGCATTTCTGTTGTTTACGCTTTATGAGGATGGCTCTTCTGACTGATGCGAAGTGATATCTTTTGTAGTATTGACTTCCAGTGCCCACCTGTTTGGTTGGCTAAAAAAGTGTATGCCCTTTTCTTGAATATATACAGAAAAAAACGCATACACCCTTTTTGGCCAACTGCAATGTTGGCAATGTTCAGCTCCTTTTCTTGTGCTTAATGGCGAGTCCTTTCTACCTCCTGAAATCCCTTTCCTGCCATTCTCCCTTGCTTACAAGTCCTTTTCTCTGACTTTCCTCAAGACATTTTTCAGTGATGGATATTTTCAACTCTGCAGTTTTGTGAATTTTACTGCCCCTGAGTTCCATTGTTCAACTTGTGTTTATGGGAACTGGCCACAAAGCAGCGGGATTTCCTCAAGCCCTATACTGTTTCCATGGGCAACCCTAGCCTTTGGTCAATTCGTCTTCCTGATTGGAAATTAGAGTGACATGTGCCTGTCTGAACACCTAGGACTTGTCTCTCATTGTTCCTCATCCTTCCGCTTCATCCTCTGGACAAATTCCAAACTGTACGCAACAGGATGTTGACAGTGCTGACATCTCCAAGTGGGGAGACTGTTAGTAAAGACGCTGGAGGGGTGAACCCGAGCACCAGGAGATGAGGAGATGAGATGCCTTTTCCAAACTCTTCCCGATCAGACGGTATACCATCCTCTGGGTGTGACAGACATGTTTTAGCAGTAGGAAGAGTCCCATTCATGTAAGGAGAACACCAGGGCTTTTTCAAAATCAGTGTCTCCCCGAAACCCAAACTGGGGAAGTTTTTAAGCTACGGCTACACATATGTTCATTAAGGGCCTTGGGAAGTAGGCAGAGTCCAAACTTTAGATGATTGAAGTCTTCAGGGTCAGAAGCACTCACCACCAGCTTCCCTTAGGTTACACTTTAACTGTCATTGATAGATGATGTCAATAAAAATATCTATTCTTTTTCAGATTATTTCCCCTTATAGGTTATTGCAAAAGGTTGAGTGTAGTTCCCTGTGCTATACAGTAGTTCCTTGTTGATGATCTATTTTATACATAGCAGTGTGTATGTGTTAATCCCAAACTGTTAATTTATCCCTCCTCCCACCTTTCCCCTTTGGTAATAATAAATTATAAGATTTTATACTTCTCAGAAATGGGGGAGCTGAAAGAGAGGTATCATTTTCAATGGAAAAGCATTTAAAACAAGATTGAAGCTTTAACCAAGATTATTAGATGTACATCCTTGGAAGGAAATCACTTCATTTCTCTAATATTGACCTGACAAATAAGACAAACCTTTTCACTGAACTTGCTTATAATAAAGTGATGGAAATATCAAATGGAAGTGTTAGAAACATCTTATTTTACCCGAGCCTTATACACTGTTCTATGTTAACTACAGTTTGGCTCACACATCTGTTCATTGAGGTTACAATAGTCTCAATTTCTGTTACTGATCCTCCAGAGTGGACCCCAACAAGTGTCCCCCTGCCCAGTGTCATTGGGGCCAACAGATCGAGACTGAGTTTGGTTCACAAGCAAAGGAAACTTTATATTTTGATCAGAGAATGGAGAGGTGAGAGCATGCACTACCCCGTGGGCTGTGGGCTGGGCTGCTGTGTAGAGATCCTGTCAGAGTCAGTGGGAGGGAGGGGGCGGAGCTCTCGAGGGCCGGGTTGGCTGTAGCTCAGGCTCTATATCGTGGAGTCTGCACTGGGCCCCAGGAGCTGAGGTGTCGACCCAGCCATTCTGCACTAGGAAATCTGGTCTGAAGTGCCAGGTGTGGAACCTCTGCATGCGGGACCCTAGGAGCACGTGAAATTAGACAAAGCACAAAGGATAAAAAAGGTTAGACTTGACTTTATTGCCCAGATTCTATTTTTATCTCCCAGGGATTTTTAATGGGCTTTGCTAGGGACAAACCCCTCCTCTGCTTTTTGTACCGTTCCTCATTCTTGGAGTGCTGAGGGTGCAGACCCTTCTTCTGTAACTGCTGAGTGCTGAGTTGGGAGCCCTCATACCCGGGGGCGAGGGTCAGAGCTTCTCCCCAGCAGCCTCCCGGTGACATTGATTGTCCCCAGGACCCCTGCCTCCCTGCTCGTCCACCTGAGCACCAGCATTGGAAGTGTTATAGATTCTAATGACCTTTAAGGGTCCAGGAAAGAGATGTGCAGAGACGCTGTGGGGGCCGGTTTCACCCCACCCCACATTTGTTCGGCCACCTTAGGCTGACCGTTTCTGCCAGCCTAGATGCTCTGACCAGTAGTCTGCGCTTTCTTCAATTAGGCCCCTGAATTAACGTACAAACAGCACCAGGTGTCAGAGCCCTGCCCGCTCAACTCCCGGACAGTCCAGGGTCAGTGGTGATAAGGACCATGATGGCTACTGAGTCAACAGCCTTTTGAAGTAAACAGGAGTCCAGCCGGTCTTATTGGCCACCATCATCTCGGTGTCTGTAGGCTTTTCTATGGTGACAGTGTGGTATACTGTTCCCCCGCCAAGATTATTAGCTCCCCTCTGGGTGCAGTAAGTCCTGCAAGCAGTAGTCTACTCTTTTGGGACACACTCTTGTTGTTTTATGAGAGAAACTCCAGGTCAAGTGATGTTTACACGAGTCGTCATGGTGCCCTGTTGCCCCCGGTTATCTCTCTGGATGTTGGAGTTGGATGGCCTCCTCACTCGAGGTCGGTGTGCCCACGGAACGAACTCTGCAACTTCAGGGCATGGTTGGTGGTTAGGATCACCACGTGGGGTCCTTTTCCCTTAGGAGGGAGGTGGCCTTTTGGGCTGCTGATTTCCAGGTTTTTAGATACCGCCAGTATCTTGGCCAGATGTGGCAGTGGGCCAAGCCCCTTGGTGACCGTAGTTTATCCTACCTGGATGGCATTCTTGCATTGTTCCATTTCAAGTGGTCCCAGGTTTTGCACTAATTCTCCAATGGCGATTCACCTTTCACCGGGAATGTAAAGGTCAAAGGGTTTAGCTAAATTAGGGAGTTCCAGGGCAAGGGTCTGAATTGACTGCTCTTTCCATTCTTGAAAGGCCACTTCTGGATTCTATTCAAAAGGATCATCATCTTTTCCTTTCAGTGTTTCATATAGAGGCCCAGCTAGTAGACTGTAGTTAGGGATCCAGAAACAGCAAACCCTGGTCTCCCCAGGAACCCCTAAGCTGTCTTCTAGTTTTAGAAAGGGGTAAGGCTGAAAATGGTTTCTTCCCTTTCCTGGGATGGGCTTCTCCGACCTTCTGTGAGAACGAAGCCCAGGCAGGTCACCGCAGTCTGTGATATTTGAGCTTTTTCTTGGACAACTTCTATCCTTTATTGGCTTGGTAGTTCAGAGGCCTCCTTAGTAGGGCTGGCGATCAGAATGTCGTCTGTGTACTGAAGGAGGGTTTCCTTTGCCAGAGGTAGAACTTTTAGGTCTTTAGCTAAGCTTTCCCCAAAGATGGTGTGGGAATTTTTGCACCCTTGGGGCAAGACGGCCCGGAAGTATTGTTTTAGTTGTATGTTGAGTCCTGCCACTCACAAGCCAAAATTTCTTGTGACTCTGGGACTAATGGAATACAAAAGAAGGCATCATTGAAGACTAATACAGAATACCATGTCCTGGTGGTTGGTAGAATGACCAGCAGGGTGTAGGAATTAGGAGCAACTGGAGGTATATCCTCGGTGGCTTCACTGACTGTCCTGACATCCTTTACCAGGTCCCCAGCAGCCCATGGGGCTCTCGTGGTCAGACCAATCCCAGAATATGGAGCTCACCTGGGCAGGTACCCCACCCCCACCCCAGCCCACGGGGCTCTCGTGGTCAGGCCCCTCCCAGGATACAGAGCTACCCTTGCAGGTACCGTGGCAGGGCTGGGCACACAGGAACTGTGCACATAGCCCTCATTGCAGAGCACCCCCAGCTCACCTGTCGCTCAGAGCTGACACAGAGCACCTCAGAGCAGGACTTGAACTAACAAACAGCAGCTGCGACAGGTCTGTGACCCTGGGCATCACTCCGTGAGGCCTCCCTCCACCTGGTCTTCCAGAGACTTCCACTGCACCCGGGGCACCAGGCCTCTGTCTCCAACCACCACCCACCCCTTCTCTCCCTGACTCCTGGGTTCCTCTCATTAGGAGAGGGTTTTCTTGAAGTTGTCTCCCACTCATGGGCCAGATAAAATGATTAGAAAACAAGCCAAAGCTGCAGCCCCTTGTCTATCCTGACTCTCAGGAGCACACACCTGTTCCTTGGACCTGGCTGGTTCAGCAAGTTCCATTTTCTGCAACTGTGAGCCCCTGAGGGGTGATGATTGGCTGACCTGGGCAGCCTTACCGTGCCGGCCAGCCCTCCCCAGGTGTGCCTGGGTTGAGATCAATATAAATACCACTCCAGGCAGCAAGAGCCCCTGCAGCCGTGCCTGACGCCATTTTCTCTGTCCTGTCAGCAGTCTCGGGGCTGGGCTGGTGGGAGGGAGTGAGAGGCCACGGCTTTGTGGGTGGCCCAGTGTGAGTGGGGCTCTGCTGGACTTTCTGCAGCAGTTGCCAGGCTGCCACCTGCTAAAGAAGAGGATGTGTCACCCATACCTGCTGCTGGAATTTTTCCCTGGGCAGAGGTGAGGAAGGAAAAAAGCAGTGGGGGCAGGGACAGGATGGGTATCTCAGGCAGGGAAATGGAAATCTTCCAGAAGAGCACCCAGGGCCAGGACCATCCTGGCTGGCCTGCAGGCACCAAGTCGGCCGGCATGCTGTCACTCGTGTGACTCTATGGCCCTTCCTCTAGGCTTTCAAGTCCTTGTATATATTCAGGTGTTTTACCTGGGACGGGTGGGAATAGTTCAGCAGCAACTGGCCTGGGGCTCAGCTCACGTTTACTCACAGATGCCTCGGCACGGTGCCCCAGCTTTGCAATGAAGACGCTTGTTGCGTGGGGGCTGCTGGCTGAATGGGAGACGATTCCCCACCACTGACCAACTTCAGAATTGTTTACAACTGGAGCAAGTGCCCTGATACGGTTTTCCTCTGTGTAACTGGTGGGTTCTGTGTTTTTTTCTCTTTTTTGTTTTTGGTTCAAGGTAGATTTTATTCCTCTTTTTTGTATTTACAGATATAAGCATGGAAATAATTTATTCATATGAATACATGTATGTGCAGGGAATAATTGTTTTTTCTGTTTTATTTTTTAAATTTTATTTCTTTTTAATTTTGAATTTTATTTTATATTTTTATACAGCAGGTTCTTATTGGTTATCTATTTTATACATATAACTGTATACATGCCAATCCCAGTCTCTCAACTCCTCCCACCACCACCCCCCCAACAGCTTTCCCCCCTTGTTGTCCATACGTTTGTTGTCTACATCTGTTGCTCTATTTATGCCTTGCAAAATGGTTAATCTGTACAGTTTTTCTAGGTTCCACATATATGCATGAATATACAAGATTTGTTTTTCTCTTTCTGACTTACTTCACTCTGTATGACAGTCTCTAGATCCATCGACGTCTCTACAAATGACCCAATTTCATTCCTTTTCATGGCTTAGTAATATTCCATTTTATATATGTACCACAGCTTTATGCATTCGTCTGTCTGTGGGCATTTAGGTTGCTTCCATTACCTTGATATTGTAAATAGTGATGCAAAGAACATTGCGGTGAATGACTCTTTTTGATTTATGGTTTTGTCTGGGTATATGTCCAGTACTGGGATTGCTGTATCATATGGTAATTCTATTGTTAGTTTCTTAAGAAATTCCATATTGTTCTCCATAATGACTGTATCAATTTATATTCCCAACAATAGTGGAAGAGGGTTCCTTTTCTCCACACACTTTCCAGCATTTTTTGTTTGTAGATTTTCTATGATGCCTATTCTACCAGGTGTGAGGTGATACCTCATTGTTGAATCCATTTCGTTGAGCAAGGGGTAGGTCTTGTCTATTACATATTTGGCTTATGGAATGGTATCTGTGCTAATTTCAAACTCTGCTTTTATGCAGCACCCCAACTCACCTTCCCCCTTAAGCAAGCATAAGTTGGTTTTCTAAATTTGAGACCCTGTTCTGTTTTGTAATTCAGTTCATGTGTAGCCAAGTTCACATTCCGTGTATTAGTGATACCTTATGATGTTTCTTTTTCTGTGTGACTTATTTCACTTAGAATCATCGTGTCTCAATCCACTCATTATGCTGGTATGGGCCTGGTGACATAGATTTCATTGCTGAGTGGTATTCTCTTGTACATAAGTACCCCAACTTCTTTATCCATTATTTGCTCTCTGGGATATTTAACTTGTGCCGTAGAAGAGATTTCTGTAAAAAGAGCGGTCCCAAATTTTGGGGTGGCTGTGTCTTTTTGATTTTAATTTCCCTAAGCTATAGGACCATAAGTGGAAGTGCCCTAGGCTCTGTTGCTTTGTTTTTTAGATGTTTCAGGAAACACCATACACTTCTCCCGAGTGTCTGTTGGCAATTTACATCCCGCCCATCAGCATATCAAGGCTCCCAGGTCTCCATGGACTGTTCTGCCTTTCTGGGTTGTACACTTTTTTCAGATGGCCCTTTTGACCAGGGGAAAGTGAGACTTCATTGTAGTGCAGATTTCATTTGCAAGCTTGCTTGGGTGGCCAAAAAGGGCGTATGCGTTTTTTCCTGAATATATTCAGGAAAAAACGCATACGCCCTTTTTGGCCAAGTGCATCATTGTGGACGTTCTGCCTCTTTTCCTATGCTTTAAATACAATTCCAGTCTACCTCCTGAAATCGGTTTCCTTCAATTCTGCCCCGCTTTCAAGTCCTCTTGGCAGCCTTACTTCAGTATATTTTTGGACGATTGCTGTCAATTATAACTCTGCAGGTTTGTGAATTACAGTGCCCCTGAGCTCCTTTCTTCAACTCGCTTTCTTGTGAGCTGGCCGCAACACCGCAGGATTGCTTCAGGCCCTAATCTGTTTCCCGCACAGCACGCTGAGCCTTTGGTTAATTCCTCTTCCTAGTGGGATATGAGAGTTAAATTTGCCCATTCAGACACCTCCAGCTAGTCTCTCATTGGTTCTCCCTATTCCTGTTCATCTTCCGCAGAAATTGCAAACTGGGCCAAACAGGAGGTTAAAGGCACTAACTCTCCAAGTTGGGAGAGTGTTAGTAAAGGGTCTGGAATGTTGCACCCGAGTACCAGGGGATGAAAACTGAGACATATTTGAACACGTCTCCCGATCACACGGTTGATCATACTCTGGGTTCCACATGCATGTTTTAGCTGATGGAAGAATACCTTAAACCTGGAGAGTTCAGACCCGTGGAATGGGTACCATGCAATATGGCTTCAAAGGGTCTTCATTTGTTCACCGAACCGCTCCAATCCTATCACTGCTTCATTTATGCCCCAGTAAACACGCTTGATTCTCTTTTGGAGACATAGCAATCCCTAGGTTTTAAGATACTTACTAGTCAGGTACATTCTTAGGCGTTTAATATGGGGTGTTGAGTCCATTTCGTTGAACAAGGAGTAGCTCTTGTCTATTCCATATTTGGGTTAAGGAACTTTATCTGTGCTCATTTCAATCTCTGGTTTTATGCAGCACCCCAACTCACCTTTCCCCTTAAGCAAGCATAAGTTGGTTTTCTAAATTTGAGACCCTGTTCTGTTTTGGAATTCATTTCCTGTGTAGCCAAGTTTACATTCCGTGTATTAGTGATATCTTATGATGTTTCTTTTTCTGTGTGACTTATTTCAGTTAGAATCATCGTACCTGAATCCACTCATTATGCTGCTACGGGCCTGATGACAGATTTCATTGCTAAGTGATACTGCATTTTACGTAAGTACCACAGCTCCTTTATCCATTTTTCACTTTCTGCGATGTTGAACTTGTACTGTAAACGAGGTTCTTGTAAACAGAGGCGTCCCAAACTTTGGGGTGGCTGTGTCTTTTTGATTTTAATTTCCCTAAGCTATAGGACCATAAGTGGAAGTGCCCTAGGCTCTGTTGCTTTGTTTTTTAGATGTTTCAGGAAACACCATACACTGCTCCCGAGTGTCTGTTGGCAATTTACATCCCGCCCATCAGCATAACAAGGCTCCCACTTCTCCATGGCCTGTACTGCCTTTCTGGATTTTACACTTTTTTCAGATGGCCCTTTTGACCGGGGGGAAGTGAGACTTCATTGTAGTGCAGATTTCCTTTGCAAGCTTGCTTGGTTGGCCAAAAAGGGCGTATGCGTTTTTTCCTGAATATATTCAGGAAAAAACGCATACGCCCTTTTTGGCCAAGTGCATCATTGTGGACGTTCTGCCTCTTTTCCTATGCTTTCAATGCAATTCCAGTCTGCCTCCTGAAATCGGTTTCCTGCAATTCTGCCCCGCTTTCAACTCCTCTTGGCAGCCTTACTTCAGTATATTTTTGGACGATAGCTGTCATTTAAAACTCTGCAGGTTTGTGAATTACAGTGCCCCTGAGCTCCTTTCTTCAACTCGCTTTCTTGTGAGCTGGCCGCAACACTGCAGGATGGCTTCAGGCCCTAATCTGCTTCCGGCACGGCATGCTGAGCCTTTGGTTATTTCCTCTTCCTGGTGGGAAATGAGAGTTAAATTTGCCCGTCCAGACACCTCCAGCTAGTCTCTCATTGGTTCTCCCTATTCCTGTTCATCTTCCGCAGAAATTGCAAACTGGGCCAAACAGGAGGTTAAAGGCGCTGACTCTCTAAGTGGGGAGACTGTTAGTAAAGCGTCTGGAATGTTGCACCTGAGTACCAGGGGAGGAAAACTGAGACATATTTGAACACGTCTCCCGTTCACACGGTTGATCATACTCTGGGTTCCACATGCATGTTTTAGCTGAAGGAAGAATACCTTAAACCTGGGTAGTTGAGACCCGTGGAATGGGTACCATGCAATATGACTTCAAAGGGTCTTCATTTGCTCACCGAACCTCTCCAATCCTATCACTGCTGCGTTCATGCCCCTGTACACACGCTTGATTCTCTTTTGGAGACATAGCAATCCATAGGTTTTAAGATACTTACTAGTCAGGTACATTCTTAGGCGTTTAATATGTGGTGTTGAGTCCATTTCGTTGAGCAAGGAGTAGCTCTTGTCTATTCCATATTTGGCTTAAGGAACTTTATCTGTGCTCATTTCAATCTCTGGTTTTATGCAGCACCCCAACTCCCCTTTCCCCTTAAGCAAGCATAAGTTGGTTTTCTAAATTTGAGACCCTGTTCTGTTCTGTAATTCAGTTCCTGTGTAGCCAAGATTAAATTCCGTGCATTACTGATATCTTATGATGTTTCTTTTTCTGTGTGACTTATTTCAGTTAGAATCATCGTACCTGAATCCACTCATTGTGCTGCTACGGGCCTGATGACATTGATTTCATTGCTGAGTGATACTGCATTGTACGTAAGTACCACAAGTTCTTTATCCATTTTTCACTTTCTGTGATATTGAACTTGTACGGTAAACGAGGTTCTTGTAAACAGAGGCGTCCCAAACATTGGTGTGGCTCTGTCTTTTTGATTTTAATTTCCCTAAGCTATAGGACCATAAGTGGAAGTGCCCTAGGCTCTGTTGCTTTGTTTTTTAGATGTTTCAGGAAACACCATACACTTCTCCCAAGTGTCTCTTGGCAATTTACATCCCGCCCATCAGCATAACAAGGCTCCCAGTTCTCCATGGCCTGTCCTGCCTTTCTGGATTTTACACTTTTTTCAGATGGCCCTTTTGACCGGGGGGAAGTGAGACTTCATTGTAGTGCAGATTTCCTTTGCAAGCTTGCTTGGTTGGCCAAAAAGGGCGTATGCATTTTTTCCTGAATATATTCAGGAAAAAACGCATACGCCCTTTTTGGCCAAGTGCATCATTGTGGACGTTCTGCCTCTTTTCCTATGCTTTCAATGCAATTCCAGTCTGCCTCCTGAAATCGGTTTCCTGCAATTCTGCCCCGCTTTCAACTCCTCTTGGCAGCCTTACTTCAGTATATTTTTGGACGATAGCTGTCATTTAAAACTCTGCAGGTTTGTGAATTACAGTGCCCCTGAGCTCCTTTCTTCAACTCGCTTTCTTGTGAGCTGGCCGCAACACTGCAGGATGGCTTCAGGCCCTAATCTGCTTCCGGCACGGCATGCTGAGCCTTTGGTTATTTCCTCTTCCTGGTGGGAAATGAGAGTTAAATTTGCCCGTCCAGACACCTCCAGCTAGTCTCTCATTGGTTCTCCCTATTCCTGTTCATCTTCCGCAGAAATTGCAAACTGGGCCAAACAGGAGGTTAAAGGCGCTGACTCTCTAAGTGGGGAGACTGTTAGTAAAGCGTCTGGAATGTTGCACCCGAGTACCAGGGGAGGAAAACTGAGACATATTTGAACACGTCTCCCGTTCACACGGTTGATCATACTCTGGGTTCCACATGCATGTTTTAGCTGAAGGAAGAATACCTTAAACCTGGGTAGTTGAGACCCGTGGAATGGGTACCATGCAATATGACTTCAAAGGGTCTTCATTTGCTCACCGAACCTCTCCAATCCTATCACTGCTGCGTTCATGCCCCTGTACACACGCTTGATTCTCTTTTGGAGACATAGCAATCCATAGGTTTTAAGATACTTACTAGTCAGGTACATTCTTAGGCGTTTAATATGTGGTGTTGAGTCCATTTCGTTGAGCAAGGAGTAGCTCTTGTCTATTCCATATTTGGCTTAAGGAACTTTATCTGTGCTCATTTCAATCTCTGGTTTTATGCAGCACCCCAACTCCCCTTTCCCCTTAAGCAAGCATAAGTTGGTTTTCTAAATTTGAGACCCTGTTCTGTTCTGTAATTCAGTTCCTGTGTAGCCAAGATTAAATTCCGTGCATTACTGATATCTTATGATGTTTCTTTTTCTGTGTGACTTATTTCAGTTAGAATCATCGTACCTGAATCCACTCATTGTGCTGCTACGGGCCTGATGACATTGATTTCATTGCTGAGTGATACTGCATTGTACGTAAGTACCACAAGTTCTTTATCCATTTTTCACTTTCTGTGATATTGAACTTGTACGGTAAACGAGGTTCTTGTAAACAGAGGCGTCCCAAACATTGGTGTGGCTCTGTCTTTTTGATTTTAATTTCCCTAAGCTATAGGACCATAAGTGGAAGTGCCCTAGGCTCTGTTGCTTTGTTTTTTAGATGTTTCAGGAAACACCATACACTTCTCCCAAGTGTCTCTTGGCAATTTACATCCCGCCCATCAGCATAACAAGGCTCCCAGTTCTCCATGGCCTGTCCTGCCTTTCTGGATTTTACACTTTTTTCAGATGGCCCTTTTGACCGGGGGGAAGTGAGACTTCATTGTAGTGCAGATTTCCTTTGCAAGCTTGCTTGGTTGGCCAAAAAGGGCGTATGCATTTTTTCCTGAATATATTCAGGAAAAAACGCATACGCCCTTTTTGGCCAAGTGCATCATTGTGGACGTTCTGCCTCTTTTCCTATGCTTTCAATGCAATTCCAGTCTACCTCCTGAAATCGGTTTCCTGCAATTCTGCCCCGCTTTCAAGTCCTCTTGGCAGCCTTACTTCAGTATATTTTTGGACGATAGCTGTCATTTATAACTCTGCAGGTTTGTGAATTACAGTGCCCCTGAGCTCCTTTCTTCAACTCGCTTTCTTGTGAGCTGGCCGCAACACCGCAGGATGGCTTCAGGCCCTAATCTGGTTCCGGCACGGCACGCTGAGCCTTTGGTTATTTCCTCTTCCTGGTGGGAAATGAGAGTTAAATTTGCCTGTCCAGACACCTCCAGCTAGTCTCTCATTGGTTCTCCCTATTCCTGTTCATCTTCCGCAGAAATTGCAAACTGGGCCAAACAGGAGGTTAAAGGCGCTGACTCTCCAAGTGGGGAGACTGTTAGTAAAGCGTCTGGAATGTTGCACCCGAGTACCAGGGGAGGAAAACTGAGACATATTTGAACACGTCTCCCGTTCACACGGTTGATCATACTCTGGGTTCCACATACATGTTTTAGCTGATGGAAGAATACCTTAAACCTGGAGAGTTGACACCCGTGGAATGGGTACCATGCAATATGACTTCAAAGGTTCTTCATTTGCTCACCGAACCTTTCCAATCCTATCACTGCTGCATTTATGCCCCAGTGAACACGCTTGATTCTCTTTCGGAGACATAGCAATCCCGAGGTTTTAAGGTACTTACTAGTCAGGTACATTCTTAGGCGTTTAATATGGGGTGTTGAGTCCATTTCGTTGAGCAAGGAGTAGCTCTTGTCTATTCCATATTTGGCTTAAGGAACTTTATCTGTGCTCATTTCAATCTCTGGTTTTATGCAGCACCCCAACTCACCTTTCCCCTTAAGCAAGCATAAGTTGGTTTTCTAAATTTGAGACCCTGTCCTGTTATGGAATTCAGTTCCTGTGTAGCCAAGTTTACATTCCGTGTATTAGTGATATCTTATGATGTTCCTTTTTCTGTGTGACTTATTTCCGTTAGATTCATCATATGTGAATCCACTCATTGTGCTGCTAAGGGCCTGATTACATAGATTTCATTGCTGAGTGATATTGCTTTGTAAGTTAATACCACAACATCTTTATCCATTTTTCACTTTCTGTGATATTGAACTTGTATTGTAAACGAGGTTCTTGTAAACAGAGTCGTCCCAAACTTTGGGGTGGCTGTGTCTTTTTGATTTTAATTTCCCTAAGCTATAGGACCATAAGTGGAAGTGCCCTAGGCTCTGTTGCTTTGTTTTTTAGATGTTTCAGGAAATACCATACACTTCTCCCAAGTGTCTCTTGGCAATTTACATCCCGCCCATCAGCATAACAAGGCTCCCACTTCTCCATGGCCTGTCCTGCCTTTCTGGATTTTACACTTTTTTCAGATGGCCCTTTTGACCGGGGGGAAGTGAGACTTCATTGTAGTGCAGATTTCCTTTGCAAGCTTGCTTGGTTGGCCAAAAAGGGCGTATGTGTTTTTCCTGAATATATTCAGGAAAAAACGCATACGCCCTTTTTGGCCAAGTGCATCATTGTGGACATTCTGCCTCTTTTCCTATGCTTTCAATGCAATTCCAGTCTACCTCCTGAAATCGGTTTCCTGCAATTCTGGCCCGCTTTCAAGTCCTCTTGGCAGCCTTACTTCAGTATATTTTTGGACGATAGCTGTCATTCATAACTCTGCATGTTTGTGAATTACAGTGCCCCTGAGCTCCTTTCTTCAACTCGCTTTCTTGTGAGCTGGCCACAACACCGCAGGATGGCTTCAGGCCCTAATCTGCTTCCGGCACGGCATACTGAGCCTTTGGTTATTTCCTCTTCCTGGTGGGAAATGAGAGTTAAATTTGCCCATCCAGACACCTCCAGCTAGTCTCTCATTGGTTCTCCCTATTCCTGTTCATCTTCCGCAGAAATTGCAAACTGGGCCAAACAGGAGGTTAAAGGCGCTGACTCTCCAAGTGGGGAGAGTGTTAGTAAAGCATCTGGAATGTTGCACCCGAGTACCAGGGGAGGAAAACTGAGACATATTTGAACACGTCTCCCGTTCACACGGTTGATCATACTCTGGGTTCCACATGCATGTTTTAGCTGATGGAAGAATACCTTAAACCTGGGTAGTTGAAACCCGTGGAATGGGTACCATGCAATATGACTTCAAAGGGTCTTCATTTGCTCACCGAACCTCTCCAATCCTATCACTGCTGAGTTTATGCCCCTGTACACATGCTTGATTCTCTTTCGGAGACATAGCAAACCATAGGTTTTAAGATACTTACTAGTCAGGTACATTCTTAAGCGTTTAATATGTGGTGTTGAGTCCATTTCGTTGAGAAAGGAGTAGCTCTTGTCTATTCCATATTTGGCTTAAGGAACTTTATCTGTGCTCATTTCAATCTCTGGTTTTATGCAGCACCCCAACTCACCTTTACCCTTAAGCAAGAATAAGTTGGTTTTCTAAATTTGAGACTCTGTTCTGTTCTGTAATTCAGTTCCTGTGTAGCCAAGTTTACATTCCGTGTATTACTGATATCTTATGATGTTTCTTTTTCTGTGTGACTTTTTTCAGTTAGAATCATCATACCTGAATCCACTCATTGTGCTACTAAGGGCCTGATGACATAGATTTCATTGCTGAGTGATATTGCTTTGTAAGTAAATACCACAACTTCTTTATCCATTTTTCACTTTCTGCGATGTTGAACTTGTACTGTAAACGAGGTTCTTGTAAACAGAGGCGTCCCAAATTTTGGGGTGGCTGTGTCTTTTTGATTTTAATTTCCCTAAGCTATAGGACCATAAGTGGAAGTGCCCTAGGCTCTGTTGCTTTGTTTTTTAGATGTTTCAGGAAACACCATACACTTCTCCGGAGTGTCTGTTGGCAATTTACATCCCGCCCATCAGCATAACAAGGCTCCCAGTTCTCCATGGCCTGTCCTGCCTTTCTGGATTTTACACTTTTTTCAGATGGCCCTTTTGACCGGGGGGAAGTGAGACTACATTGTAGTGCAGATTTCCTTTGCAAGCTTGCTTGGTTGGCCAAAAAGGGCGTATGCGTTTTTTCCTGAATATATTCAGGAAAAAATGCATACGCCCTTTTTGGCCAAGTGCATCATTGTGGACGTTCTGCCTCTTTTCCTATGCTTTCAATGCAATTCCAGTCTACCTCCTGAAATCGGTTTCCTGTAATTCTGCCCCGCTTTCAAGTCCTCTTGGCAGCCTTACTTCAGTATATTTTTGGATGATAGCTGTCATTGATAACTCTGCAGGTTTGTGAATTACAGTGCCCCTGAGCTCCTTTCTTCAACTCGCTTTCTTTGAGCTGGCCGCAACACCGCAGGATGGCTTCAGGCCCTAATCTGGTTCCGGCACGGCATGCTGAGCCTTTGGTTATTTCCTCTTCCTGGTGGGAAATGAGAGTTAAATTTGCCCGTCCAGACACCTCCAGCTAGTCTCTCATTGGTTCTCGCTATTCCTGTTCATCTTCCGCAGAAATTGCAAACTGGGCCAAACAGGAGGTTAAAGGCGCTGACTCTCCAAGTGGGGAGACTGTTAGTAAAGCGTCTGGAATGTTGCACCCGAGTACCAGGGGAGGAAAACTGAGACATATTTGAACACGTCTCCCGTTCACACGGTTGATCATACTCTGGGTTCCACATGCATGTTTTAGCTGATGGAAGAATACCTTAAACCTGGAGAGTTGAGACCCGTGGAATGGGTACCATGCAATATGACTTCAAAGGGTCTTCATTTGCTCACCGAACCTCTCCAATCCTATCACTGCTGCATTTATGCCCCAGTAAACACGCTTGATTCTCTTTTGGAGACATAGCAATCCCTAGGTTTTAAGATATTTACTAGTCAGGTACATTCTTAGGCGTTTAATATGGGGTGTTGAGTCCATTTCGTTGAGCAAGGAGTAGCTCTTGTCTATTCCATATTTGGCTTAAGGAACTTTATCTGTGCTCATTTCAATCTCTGGTTTTATGCAGCACCCCAACTCACCTTTCCCCTTAAGCAAGCATAAGTTGGTTTTCTAAATATGAGACCCTGTTCTGTTTTGTAATTCAGTTCCTCTGTAGCCAAGTTTACATTCCGTGTTTTAGTGATATCTTATGATGTTTCTTTTTCTGTGTGACTTATTTCAGTTAGAATCATCGTACCTGAATCCACTCATTGTGCTGCTACGGGACTGATGACAGATTTCATTGCTAAGTGATACTGCATTGTACGAGAGTACCACAACTTGTTTATCCATTTTTCAATTTCTGTGATATTGAACTTGTACTGTAAACGAGGTCCTTGTAAACAGAGCCGTCCCAAATTTTGGGTTGGCTATGTCTTTTTGATTTTAATTTCCCTAAGCTATAGGACCATTAGTGGAATTGCCCTTGGCTCTGTTGCTTTGTTTTCTAGGTGTTTCAGGAAACACCGTACACTTCTCCCGAGTGTCTGTTGGCAATTTACATCCCGCCCATCAGCATAACAAGGCTCCCAGTTCTCCATGGCCTGTCCTGCCTTTCTGGATTTTACACTTTTTTCAGATGGTCCTTTTGATCGGGGGGTAGTGAGACTTCATTGTAGTGCAGATTTCTTTGCAAGATGCTTGGTTGTCCAAAAAGGGCGTATGTGTTTTTTCCTGAATATATTCAGGAAAAAACGCATACGCCCTTTTTGGCCAAGTGCATCATTGTGGACTTTCTGCCTATTTTCCTATGCTTTCAATGCAATTCCAGTCTACCTCCTGAAATCGGTTTCCTGCAATTCTGCCCCGCTTTCAAGTCCTCTTGGCAGCCTTACTTCAGTATATTTTTGGACGATAGCTGTCATTTATAACTCTGCAGGTTTGTGAATGACAGTGCCCCTGAGCTTCTTTCTTCAACTCGCTTTCTTTTGAGCTAGCCGCAACACCGCAGGATGGCTTCAGGCCCTAATCTGTTTCCGGCACGGCACGCTGAGCCTTTGGTTATTTCCTCTTCCTGGTGGGAAATGAGAGTTAAATTTGCCCGTCCAGACACCTCCAGCTAGTCTCTCATTGTTTCTCCCTATTCCTGTTCATCTTCCGCAGAAATTGCAAACTGGGCCAAACAGGAGGTTAAAGGCGCTGACTCTCTAAGTGGGGAGACTGTTAGTAAAGCGTCTGGAATGTTGCACCCGAGTACCAGGGGAGGAAAACTGAGACATATTTGAACACGTCTCCCGTTCACACGGTTGATCATACTCTGGGTTCCACATGCATGTTTTAGCTGAAGGAAGAATACCTTAAACCTGGAAAGTTGAGACCCGTGGAATGGGTACCATGCAATATGACTTCAAAGGGTCTTCATTTGCTCACCGAACCTCTCCAATCCCATCACTGCTGCGTTTATGCCCCTGTACACACGCTTGATTCTCTTTCGGAGACATAGCAATCCATAGGTTTTAAGACACTTACTAGTCAGGTACATTCTTAGGCGTTTCATATGGGGTGTTGAGTCCATTTCGTTGAGCAAGGAGTAGCTCTTGTCTATTCCATATTTGGCTTAAGGAACTTTATCTGTGCTCATTTCAATCTCTGCTTTTATGCAGCACCCCAACTCACCTTTCCCCTTAAGCAAGCATAAGTTGGTTTTCTAAATTTGAGACCCTGTCCTGTTTTGGAATTCAGTTCCTGTGTAGCCAAGTTTACATTCCGTGTATTAGTGATATCTTATGATGTTCCTTTTTCTGTGTGACTTATTTCAGTTAGAATCATCATACGTGAATCCACTCATTGTGCTACTAAGGGCCTGATGACAGAGATTTCATTGCTGAGTGATATTGCTTTGTAAGTTAATACCACAACTTCTTTATCCATTTTTCACTTTCTGTGATGTTGAACTTGTACTGTAAATGAGGTTCTTGTAAACAGAGGCGTCCCAAACTTTGGGGTGGCTGTGTCTTTTTGATTTTAATTTCCCTAATCTATAGGACCATAAGTGGAAGTGCCCTAGGCTCTGTTGCTTTGTTTTTTAGATGTTTCGGGAAACAGCATACACTTCTCCCCAGTGTCTGTTGGCAATTTACATCCCGCCCATCAGCATAACAAGGCTCCCAGTTCTCCATGGCCTGTCCTGCCTTTCTGGATTTTACACTTTTTTCAGATGGTCCTTTTGACCGGGGGAAAGTGAGACTTCATTGTAGTGCAGATTTCCTTTGCAAGCTTGCTTGGTTGGCCAAAAAGGGCGTATGCGTTTTTTCCTGAATATATTCAGGAAAAAACGCATACGCCCTTTTTGGCCAAGTGCATCATTGTGGACGTTCTGCCTCTTTTCCTATGCTTTCAATGCAATTCCAGTCTACCTCCTGAAATCGGTTTCCTGCAATTCTGCCCCGCTTTCACGTCCTCTTGGCAGCCTTACTTCAGTATATTTTTGGACGATAGCTGTCATTTATAACTCTGCAGGTTTGTGAATTACAGTGCCCCTGAGCTCCTTTCTTCAACTCGCTCTTCTGAGCTGGGCGTAACACCGCAGGATGGCTTCAGGCCCTAATCTGGTTCGGGCACAGCACGCTGAGCCTTTGGTTATTTCCTCTTCCTGGTGGGAAATGAGAGTTAAATTTGCCTATCCAGACACCTCCAGCTAGTCTCTCATTGGTTCTCCCTATTCCTGTTCATCTTCCACAGAAATTGCAAACTGGGCCAAACAGGAGGTTAAAGGCGCTGACTCTCCAAGTGGGGAGAGTGCTAGTAAAGCGTCTGGAATGTTGCACCCGAGTACCAGGGGAGAAACCTGAGACATATTTGAACACGTCTCCCGATCACAAGGTTGATCATACTCTAGGTTCCACATGCATGTTTTAGCTGAAGGAAGAATACCTTAAACCTGGGTAGTTGAAACCTGTGGAATGGGAACCATGCAATATGACTTCAAAGGGTCTTCATTTGCTCACCGATCCTCTCCAATCCTATCACTCCTGCGTTTATGCCCCTGTACACATGCTTGATTCTCTTTCGGAGACATAGCAATCCATAGGTTTTAAGATACTTACTAGTCAGGTACATTCTTAGGCGTTTCATATGCGGTGTTGAGTCCATTTCGTTGAGCAAGGAGTAGCTCTTGTCTATTCCATATTTGGCTTAAGGAACTTTATCTGTGCTCATTTCAATCTCTGGTTTTATGCAGCACCCCAACTCACCTTTCTCCTTAAGCAACCATAAGTTGGTTTTCTAAATTTGAGACCCTGTTCTGTTTTGGAATTCAGTTCCTGTGTAGCCAAGTTTACATTCCGTGTATTACTGATATCTTATGATGTTTCTTTTTCTGTGTGACTTATTTCAGTTAGAATCATCGTACCTGAATCCACTCATTGTGCTGCTACGGGCCTGATGACATAGATTTCATTGCTGAGTGATACTGCATTGTACGTAATTATCACAAGCTCCTTATCCATTTATCACATTCTGTGATATTGAACTTGTACGGTAAACGAGGTTCTTGTAAACAGAGGCGTCCCAAACTTTGGGGTGGATGTGTCTTTTTCATTTTTATTTCCCTAAGCTATAGGACCATAAGTGGAAGTGCCCTAGGCTCTGTTGCTTTGTTTTTTAGATGTTTCAGGAAACACCATACACTTCTCCCGAGTGTCTGTTGGCAATTTACATCCCGCCCATCAGCATAACAAGGCTCCCAGTTCTCCATGGCCTGTCCTGCCTTTCTGGATTTTGCACTTTTTTCAGATGGTCCTTTTGATCGGGGGGTAGTGAGACTTCATTGTAGTGCAGATTTCCTTTGCAAGCTTGCTTGGTTGGCCAAAAAGGGCGTATGCGTTTTTTCCTGAATATATTCAGGAAAAAACGCATACGCCCTTTTTGGCCAAGTGCATCATTGTGGACGTTCTGCCTCTTTTCCTATGCTTTCAATGCAATTCCAGTCTACCTCCTGAAATCGGTTTCCTGCAATTCTGGCCCGCTTTCAAGTCCTCTTGGCAGCCTTACTTCAGTATATTTTTGGACGATAGCTGTCATTCATAACTCTGCAGGTTTGTGAATTACAGTGCCCCTGAGCTCCTTTCTTCAGCTCACTTTCTTGTGAGCTGGCCACAACACCGCAGGATGGCTTCAGGCCCTAATCTGCTTCCGGCACGGCATGCTGAGCCTTTGGTTATTTCCTCTTCCTGGTGGGAAATGAGAGTTAAATTTGCCCATCCAGACACCTCCAGCTAGTCTCTCATTGGTTCTCCCTATTCCTGTTCATCTTCCGCAGAAATTGCAAACTGGGCCAAACAGGAGGTTAAAGGCGCTGACTCTCCAAGTGGGGAGAGTGTTAGTAAAGCATCTGGAATGTTGCACCCGAGTACCAGGGGAGGAAAACTGAGACATATTTGAACACGTCTCCCGTTCACACGGTTGATCATACTCTGGGTTCCACATGCATGTTTTAGCTGAAGGAAGAATACCTTAAACCTGGGTAGTTGAAACCCGTGGAATGGGTACCATGCAATATGACTTCAAAGGTTCTTCATTTGCTCACCGAACCTCTCCAATCCTATCACTGCTGAGTTTATGCCCCTGTACACATGCTTGATTCTCTTTCGGAGACATAGCAAACCATAGGTTTTAAGATACTTACTAGTCAGGTACATTCTTAGGCGTTTAATATGTGGTGTTGAGTCCATTTCGTTGAGCAAGGAGTAGCTCTTGTCTATTCCATATTTGGCTTAAGGAACTTTATCTGTGCTCATTTCAATCTCTGGTTTTATGCAGCACCCGAACTCACCTTTACCCTTAAGCAGGAATAAGTTGGTTTTCTAAATTTGAGACCCTGTTCTGTTCTGTAATTCAGTTCCTGTGTAGCCAAGTTTACATTCCGTGTATTACTGATATCTTATGATGTTTCTTTTTCTGTGTGACTTTTTTCAGTTAGAATCATCATACCTGAATCCACTCATTGTGCTACTAAGGGCCTGATGACATAGATTTCATTGCTGAGTGATATTGCTTTGTAAGTAAATACCACAACTTCTTTATCCATTTTTCACTTTCTGCGATGTTGAACTTGTACTGTAAACGAGGTTCTTGTAAACAGAGGCGTCCCAAATTTTGGGGTGGCTGTGTCTTTTTGATTTTAATTTCCCTAAGCTATAGGACCATAAGTGGAAGTGCCCTAGGCTCTGTTGCTTTGTTTTTTAGATGTTTCAGGAAACACCATACACTTCTCCGGAGTGTCTGTTGGCAATTTACATCCCGCCCATCAGCATAACAAGGCTCCCAGTTCTCCATGGCCTGTCCTGCCTTTCTGGATTTTACACTTTTTTCAGATGGCCCTTTTGACCGGGGGGAAGTGAGACTACATTGTAGTGCAGATTTCCTTTGCAAGCTTGCTTGGTTGGCCAAAAAGGGCGTATGCATTTTTTCCTGAATATATTCAGGAAAAAACGCATACGCCCTTTTTGGCCAAGTGCATCATTGTGGACGTTCTGCCTATTTTCCTATGCTTTCAATGCAATTCCAGTCTACCTCCTGAAATCGGTTTCCTGTAATTCTGCCCCGCTTTCAAGTCCTCTTGGCAGCCTTACTTCAGTATATTTTTGGATGATAGCTGTCATTGATAACTCTGCAGGTTTGTGAATTACAGTGCCCCTGAGCTCCTTTCTTCAACTCGCTTTCTTTGAGCTGGCCGCAACACCGCAGGATGGCTTCAGGCCCTAATCTGGTTCCGGCACGGCATGCTGAGCCTTTGGTTATTTCCTCTTCCTGGTGGGAAATGAGAGTTAAATTTGCCCGTCCAGACACCTCCAGCTAGTCTCTCATTGGTTCTCGCTATTCCTGTTCATCTTCCGCAGAAATTGCAAACTGGGCCAAACAGGAGGTTAAAGGCGCTGACTCTCCAAGTGGGGAGACTGTTAGTAAAGCGTCTGGAATGTTGCACCCGAGTACCAGGGGAGGAAAACTGAGACATATTTGAACACGTCTCCCGTTCACACGGTTGATCATACTCTGGGTTCCACATGCATGTTTTAGCTGATGGAAGAATACCTTAAACCTGGAGAGTTGAGACCCGTGGAATGGGTACCATGCAATATGACTTCAAAGGGTCTTCATTTGCTCACCGAACCTCTCCAATCCTATCACTGCTGCATTTATGCCCCAGTAAACACGCTTGATTCTCTTTTGGAGACATAGCAATCCCTAGGTTTTAAGATATTTACTAGTCAGGTACATTCTTAGGCGTTTAATATGGGGTGTTGAGTCCATTTCGTTGAGCAAGGAGTAGCTCTTGTCTATTCCATATTTGGCTTAAGGAACTTTATCTGTGCTCATTTCAATCTCTGGTTTTATGCAGCACCCCAACTCACCTTTCCCCTTAAGCAAGCATAAGTTGGTTTTCTAAATATGAGACCCTGTTCTGTTTTGTAATTCAGTTCCTCTGTAGCCAAGTTTACATTCCGTGTTTTAGTGATATCTTATGATGTTTCTTTTTCTGTGTGACTTATTTCAGTTAGAATCATCGTACCTGAATCCACTCATTGTGCTGCTACGGGACTGATGACAGATTTCATTGCTAAGTGATACTGCATTGTACGAGAGTACCACAACTTGTTTATCCATTTTTCAATTTCTGTGATATTGAACTTGTACTGTAAACGAGGTCCTTGTAAACAGAGCCGTCCCAAATTTTGGGTTGGCTATGTCTTTTTGATTTTAATTTCCCTAAGCTATAGGACCATTAGTGGAATTGCCCTTGGCTCTGTTGCTTTGTTTTCTAGGTGTTTCAGGAAACACCGTACACTTCTCCCGAGTGTCTGTTGGCAATTTACATCCCGCCCATCAGCATAACAAGGCTCCCAGTTCTCCATGGCCTGTCCTGCCTTTCTGGATTTTACACTTTTTTCAGATGGTCCTTTTGATCGGGGGGTAGTGAGACTTCATTGTAGTGCAGATTTCTTTGCAAGATGCTTGGTTGTCCAAAAAGGGCGTATGTGTTTTTTCCTGAATATATTCAGGAAAAAACGCATACGCCCTTTTTGGCCAAGTGCATCATTGTGGACGTTCTGCCTATTTTCCTATGCTTTCAATGCAATTCCAGTCTACCTCCTGAAATCGGTTTCCTGCAATTCTGCCCCGCTTTCAAGTCCTCTTGGCAGCCTTACTTCAGTATATTTTTGGACGATAGCTGTCATTTATAACTCTGCAGGTTTGTGAATGACAGTGCCCCTGAGCTTCTTTCTTCAACTCGCTTTCTTTTGAGCTAGCCGCAACACCGCAGGATGGCTTCAGGCCCTAATCTGTTTCCGGCACGGCACGCTGAGCCTTTGGTTATTTCCTCTTCCTGGTGGGAAATGAGAGTTAAATTTGCCCGTCCAGACACCTCCAGCTAGTCTCTCATTGTTTCTCCCTATTCCTGTTCATCTTCCGCAGAAATTGCAAACTGGGCCAAACAGGAGGTTAAAGGCGCTGACTCTCTAAGTGGGGAGACTGTTAGTAAAGCGTCTGGAATGTTGCACCCGAGTACCAGGGGAGGAAAACTGAGACATATTTGAACACGTCTCCCGTTCACACGGTTGATCATACTCTGGGTTCCACATGCATGTTTTAGCTGAAGGAAGAATACCTTAAACCTGGAAAGTTGAGACCCGTGGAATGGGTACCATGCAATATGACTTCAAAGGGTCTTCATTTGCTCACCGAACCTCTCCAATCCCATCACTGCTGCGTTTATGCCCCTGTACACACGCTTGATTCTCTTTCGGAGACATAGCAATCCATAGGTTTTAAGACACTTACTAGTCAGGTACATTCTTAGGCGTTTCATATGGGGTGTTGAGTCCATTTCGTTGAGCAAGGAGTAGCTCTTGTCTATTCCATATTTGGCTTAAGGAACTTTATCTGTGCTCATTTCAATCTCTGCTTTTATGCAGCACCCCAACTCACCTTTCCCCTTAAGCAAGCATAAGTTGGTTTTCTAAATTTGAGACCCTGTCCTGTTTTGGAATTCAGTTCCTGTGTAGCCAAGTTTACATTCCGTGTATTAGTGATATCTTATGATGTTCCTTTTTCTGTGTGACTTATTTCAGTTAGAATCATCATACGTGAATCCACTCATTGTGCTACTAAGGGCCTGATGACAGAGATTTCATTGCTGAGTGATATTGCTTTGTAAGTTAATACCACAACTTCTTTATCCATTTTTCACTTTCTGTGATGTTGAACTTGTACTGTAAATGAGGTTCTTGTAAACAGAGGCGTCCCAAACTTTGGGGTGGCTGTGTCTTTTTGATTTTAATTTCCCTAATCTATAGGACCATAAGTGGAAGTGCCCTAGGCTCTGTTGCTTTGTTTTTTAGATGTATCGGGAAACAGCATACACTTCTCCCCAGTGTCTGTTGGCAATTTACATCCCGCCCATCAGCATAACAAGGCTCCCAGTTCTCCATGGCCTGTCCTGCCTTTCTGGATTTTACACTTTTTTCAGATGGTCCTTTTGACCGGGGGAAAGTGAGACTTCATTGTAGTGCAGATTTCCTTTGCAAGCTTGCTTGGTTGGCCAAAAAGGGCGTATGCGTTTTTTCCTGAATATATTCAGGAAAAAACGCATACGCCCTTTTTGGCCAAGTGCATCATTGTGGACGTTCTGCCTCTTTTCCTATGCTTTCAATGCAATTCCAGTCTACCTCCTGAAATCGGTTTCCTGCAATTCTGCCCCGCTTTCACGTCCTCTTGGCAGCCTTACTTCAGTATATTTTTGGACGATAGCTGTCATTTATAACTCTGCAGGTTTGTGAATTACAGTGCCCCTGAGCTCCTTTCTTCAACTCGCTCTTCTGAGCTGGGCGTAACACCGCAGGATGGCTTCAGGCCCTAATCTGGTTCGGGCACAGCACGCTGAGCCTTTGGTTATTTCCTCTTCCTGGTGGGAAATGAGAGTTAAATTTGCCTATCCAGACACCTCCAGCTAGTCTCTCATTGGTTCTCCCTATTCCTGTTCATCTTCCACAGAAATTGCAAACTGGGCCAAACAGGAGGTTAAAGGCGCTGACTCTCCAAGTGGGGAGAGTGCTAGTAAAGCGTCTGGAATGTTGCACCCGAGTACCAGGGGAGAAACCTGAGACATATTTGAACACGTCTCCCGATCACAAGGTTGATCATACTCTAGGTTCCACATGCATGTTTTAGCTGAAGGAAGAATACCTTAAACCTGGGTAGTTGAAACCTGTGGAATGGGAACCATGCAATATGACTTCAAAGGGTCTTCATTTGCTCACCGATCCTCTCCAATCCTATCACTCCTGCGTTTATGCCCCTGTACACATGCTTGATTCTCTTTCGGAGACATAGCAATCCATAGGTTTTAAGATACTTACTAGTCAGGTACATTCTTAGGCGTTTCATATGCGGTGTTGAGTCCATTTCGTTGAGCAAGGAGTAGCTCTTGTCTATTCCATATTTGGCTTAAGGAACTTTATCTGTGCTCATTTCAATCTCTGGTTTTATGCAGCACCCCAACTCACCTTTCTCCTTAAGCAACCATAAGTTGGTTTTCTAAATTTGAGACCCTGTTCTGTTTTGGAATTCAGTTCCTGTGTAGCCAAGTTTACATTCCGTGTATTACTGATATCTTATGATGTTTCTTTTTCTGTGTGACTTATTTCAGTTAGAATCATCGTACCTGAATCCACTCATTGTGCTGCTACGGGCCTGATGACATAGATTTCATTGCTGAGTGATACTGCATTGTACGTAATTATCACAAGCTCCTTATCCATTTATCACATTCTGTGATATTGAACTTGTACGGTAAACGAGGTTCTTGTAAACAGAGGCGTCCCAAACTTTGGGGTGGATGTGTCTTTTTCATTTTTATTTCCCTAAGCTATAGGACCATAAGTGGAAGTGCCCTAGGCTCTGTTGCTTTGTTTTTTAGATGTTTCAGGAAACACCATACACTTCTCCCGAGTGTCTGTTGGCAATTTACATCCCGCCCATCAGCATAACAAGGCTCCCAGTTCTCCATGGCCTGTCCTGCCTTTCTGGATTTTGCACTTTTTTCAGATGGTCCTTTTGATCGGGGGGTAGTGAGACTTCATTGTAGTGCAGATTTCCTTTGCAAGCTTGCTTGGTTGGCCAAAAAGGGCGTATGCGTTTTTTCCTGAATATATTCAGGAAAAAACGCATACGCCCTTTTTGGCCAAGTGCATCATTGTGGACGTTCTGCCTCTTTTCCTATGCTTTCAATGCAATTCCAGTCTACCTCCTGAAATCGGTTTCCTGCAATTCTGGCCCGCTTTCAAGTCCTCTTGGCAGCCTTACTTCAGTATATTTTTGGACGATAGCTGTCATTCATAACTCTGCAGGTTTGTGAATTACAGTGCCCCTGAGCTCCTTTCTTCAGCTCACTTTCTTGTGAGCTGGCCACAACACCGCAGGATGGCTTCAGGCCCTAATCTGCTTCCGGCACGGCATGCTGAGCCTTTGGTTATTTCCTCTTCCTGGTGGGAAATGAGAGTTAAATTTGCCCATCCAGACACCTCCAGCTAGTCTCTCATTGGTTCTCCCTATTCCTGTTCATCTTCCGCAGAAATTGCAAACTGGGCCAAACAGGAGGTTAAAGGCGCTGACTCTCCAAGTGGGGAGAGTGTTAGTAAAGCATCTGGAATGTTGCACCCGAGTACCAGGGGAGGAAAACTGAGACATATTTGAACACGTCTCCCGTTCACACGGTTGATCATACTCTGGGTTCCACATGCATGTTTTAGCTGAAGGAAGAATACCTTAAACCTGGGTAGTTGAAACCCGTGGAATGGGTACCATGCAATATGACTTCAAAGGTTCTTCATTTGCTCACCGAACCTCTCCAATCCTATCACTGCTGAGTTTATGCCCCTGTACACATGCTTGATTCTCTTTCGGAGACATAGCAAACCATAGGTTTTAAGATACTTACTAGTCAGGTACATTCTTAGGCGTTTAATATGTGGTGTTGAGTCCATTTCGTTGAGCAAGGAGTAGCTCTTGTCTATTCCATATTTGGCTTAAAGAACTTTATCTGTGCTCATTTCAATCTCTGGTTTTATGCAGCACCCGAACTCACCTTTACCCTTAAGCAGGAATAAGTTGGTTTTCTAAATTTGAGACCCTGTTCTGTTCTGTAATTCAGTTCCTGTGTAGCCAAGTTTACATTCCGTGTATTACTGATATCTTATGATGTTTCTTTTTCTGTGTGACTTTTTTCAGTTAGAATCATCATACCTGAATCCACTCATTGTGCTACTAAGGGCCTGATGACATAGATTTCATTGCTGAGTGATATTGCTTTGTAAGTAAATACCACAACTTCTTTATCCATTTTTCACTTTCTGCGATGTTGAACTTGTACTGTAAACGAGGTTCTTGTAAACAGAGGCGTCCCAAATTTTGGGGTGGCTGTGTCTTTTTGATTTTAATTTCCCTAAGCTATAGGACCATAAGTGGAAGTGCCCTAGGCTCTGTTGCTTTGTTTTTTAGATGTTTCAGGAAACACCATACACTTCTCCGGAGTGTCTGTTGGCAATTTACATCCCGCCCATCAGCATAACAAGGCTCCCAGTTCTCCATGGCCTGTCCTGCCTTTCTGGATTTTACACTTTTTTCAGATGGCCCTTTTGACCGGGGGGAAGTGAGACTACATTGTAGTGCAGATTTCCTTTGCAAGCTTGCTTGGTTGGCCAAAAAGGGCGTATGCGTTTTTTCCTGAATATATTCAGGAAAAAACGCATACGCCCTTTTTGGCCAAGTGCATCATTGTGGACGTTCTGCCTCTTTTCCTATGCTTTCAATGCAATTCCAGTCTACCTCCTGAAATCGGTTTCCTGTAATTCTGCCCCGCTTTCAAGTCCTCTTGGCAGCCTTACTTCAGTATATTTTTGGATGATAGCTGTCATTTATAACTCTGCAGGTTTGTGAATTACAGTGCCCCTGAGCTCCTTTCTTCAACTCGCTTTCTTTGAGCTGGCCGCAACACCGCAGGATGGCTTCAGGCCCTAATCTGGTTCCGGCACGGCATGCTGAGCCTTTGGTTATTTCCTCTTCCTGGTGGGAAATGAGAGTTAAATTTGCCCGTCCAGACACCTCCAGCTAGTCTCTCATTGGTTCTCCCTATTCCTGTTCATCTTCCGCAGAAATTGCAAACTGGGCCAAACAGGAGGTTAAAGGCGCTGACTCTCCAAGTGGGGAGACTGTTAGTAAAGCGTCTGGAATGTTGCACCCGAGTACCAGGGGAGGAAAACTGAGACATATTTGAACATGTCTCCCGTTCACACGGTTGATCATACTCTGGGTTCCACATGCATGTTTTAGCTGATGGAAGAATACCTTAAACCTGGAGAGTTGAGACCCGTGGAATGGGTACCATGCAATATGACTTCAAAGGGTCTTCATTTGCTCACCGAACCTCTCCAATCCTATCACTGCTGCATTTATGCCCCAGTAAACACGCTTGATTCTCTTTTGGAGACATAGCAATCCCTAGGTTTTAAGATATTTACTAGTCAGGTACATTCTTAGGCGTTTAATATGGGGTGTTGAGTCCATTTCGTTGAGCAAGGAGTAGCTCTTGTCTATTCCATATTTGGCTTAAGGAACTTTATCTGTGCTCATTTCAATCTCTGGTTTTATGCAGCACCCCAACTCACCTTTCCCCTTAAGCAAGCATAAGTTGGTTTTCTAAATATGAGACCCTATTCTGTTTTGTAATTCAGTTCCTCTGTAGCCAAGTTTACATTCCGTGTTTTAGTGATATCTTATGATGTTTCTTTTTCTGTGTGACTTATTTCAGTTAGAATCATCGTACCTGAATCCACTCATTGTGCTGCTACGGGACTGATGACAGATTTCATTGCTAAGTGATACTGCATTGTACGAGAGTACCACAACTTGTTTATCCATTTTTCAATTTCTGTGATATTGAACTTGTACCGTAAACGAGGTCCTTGTAAACAGAGCCGTCCCAAATTTTGGGTTGGCTATGTCTTTTTGATTTTAATTTCCCTAAGCTATAGGACCATTAGTGGAATTGCCCTTGGCTCTGTTGCTTTGTTTTCTAGGTGTTTCAGGAAACACCATACACTTCTCCCGAGTGTCTGTTGGCAATTTACATCCCGCCCATCAGCATAACAAGGCTCCCAGTTCTCCATGGCCTGTCCTGCCTTTCTGGATTTTACACTTTTTTCAGATGGTCCTTTTGATCGGGGGGTAGTGAGACTTCATTGTAGTGCAGATTTCTTTGCAAGATGCTTGGTTGTCCAAAAAGGGCGTATGCGTTTTTTCCTGAATATATTCAGGAAAAAACGCATACGCCCTTTTTGGCCAAGTGCATCATTGTGGACGTTCTGCCTCTTTTCCTATGCTTTCAATGCAATTCCAGTCTACCTCCTGAAATCGGTTTCCTGCAATTCTGCCCCGCTTTCAAGTCCTCTTGGCAGCCTTACTTCAGTATATTTTTGGACGATAGCTGTCATTTATAACTCTGCAGGTTTGTGAATTACAGTGCCCCTGAGCTCCTTTCTTCAACTCGCTTTCTTGTGACCTGGCCGCAACACCGCACGATGGCTTCAGGCCCTAATCTGGTTCCGGCACGGCACGCTGAGCCTTTGGTTATTTCCTCTTCCTGGTGGGAAATGAGAGTTAAATTTGCCCGTCCAGACACCTCCAGCTAGTCTCTCATTGGTTCTCCCTATTCCTGTTCATCTTCCGCAGAAATTGCAAACTGGGCCAAACAGGAGGTTAAAGGGACTGACTCTCCAAGTCGGGAGAGTGTTAGTAAAGCGTCTGGAATGTTGCACCCGAGTACCAGGGTACAAAAACTGAGACATATTTGAACACGTCTCCCGATCACACAGTTGATCATACTCTAGGTTCCACATGTATGTTTTAGCTGAAGGAAGAATACCTTAAACCTGGGTAGTTGAAACCCGTGGAATGGGTACCATGCAATATGACTTCAAAGGGTCTTCATTTGCTCACCGAACCTCTCCAATCCTATCACTGCTGAGTTTATGCCCCTGTACACATGCTTGATTCTCTTTTGGAGACATAGCAATCCATAGGTTTTAAGATACTTACTAGTCAGGTACATTCTTAGGCGTTTAATATGCGGTGTTGAGTCCATTTCGTTGAGCAAGGAGTAGCTCTTGTCTATTCCATATTTGGCTTAAGGAACTTTATCTGTGCTCATTTCAATCTCTGGTTTTATGCAGCACCCCAACTCACCTTTCCCCTTAAGAAAACATAAGTTGGTTTTCTAAATTTGAGACCCTGTTCTGTTTTGGAATTCACTTCCTGTGTAGCCAAGTTTACATTCCGTGTATTAGTGATATCTTATGATGTTTCTTTTTCTGTGTGACTTATTTCAGTTAGAATCATCATACCTGAATCCACTCATTTTGCTGCTAAGGGCCTGATGACATAGATTTCATTGCTGAGTGATATTGCTTTGTAAGTAAATACCACAACTTCTTTATCCATTTTTCACTTTCTGCGATGTTGAACTTGTACTGTAAACGAGGTTCTTGTAAACAGAGGCGTCCCAAACTTTGGGGTGGCTGTGTCTTTTTGATTTTAATTTCCCTAAGCTATAGGACCATAAGTGGAAGTGCCCTAGGCTCTGTTGTTTTGTTTTTTAGATGTTTCAGGAAACACCATACACTTCTCCCGAGTGTCTGTTGGCAATTTACATCCCGCCCATCAGCATAACAAGGCTCCCAGTTCTCCATGGCCTGTCCTGCCTTTCTGGATTTTACACGTTTTTCAGATGGCCCTTTTCACCGGGGGGAAGTGAGACTTCATTGTAGTGCAGATGTCCTTTGCAAGTTTGCTTGGTTGGCCAAAAAGGGCGTATGCGTTTTTTTCCTGAATATATTCAGGAAAAAAACGCATATGGTGTTTTTGGCCAAGTGCATCATTGTGGACGTTCTGCCTCTTTTCCTATGCTTTCAATGCAATTCCAGTCTACCTCCTGAAATCGGCTTCCTGCAATTCTGCCCCACTTTCAAGTCCTCTTGGCAGCCTTACTTCAGTATATTTTTGGACGATAGCTGTCATTTTTAACTCTGCAGGTTTGTGAATTACAGTGCCCCTGAGCTCCTTTCTTCAACTCGCTTTCTTGTGACCTGCCCGCAACACCGCAGGATGGCTTCAGGCCCTAATCTGGTTCCGGCATGGCATGCTGAGCCTTTGGTTAATTCCTCTTCCTGGTGGGAAATGAGAGTTAAATTTGCCCGTCCAGACACCTCCAGCTAGTCTCTCATTGGTTCTCGCTATTCCTGTTCATCTTCCGCAGAAATTGCAAACTGGGCCAAACAGGAGGTTAAAGGGACTGACTCTCCAAGTCGGGAGAGTGTTAGTTAAGCATCTGGAATGTTGCACCCGAGTACCAGGGTACGAAAACTGAGACATATTTGAACACGTCTCCCTATCACATGGTTGATCATACTCTGGGTTCCACATGCATGCTTTAGCTGAAGGAAGAATACCTTAAACCTGGAGAGTTGAGACCCGTGGAATGGGTACCATGCAATATGACTTCAAAGGGTCTTCATTTGCTCACCGAACCTCTCCAATCCTATCACTGCTGCGTTTATGCCCCTGTACACATGCTTGATTCTCTTTTGGAGACATAGCAATCCATAGGTTTTAAGATACTTACTAGTCAGGTACATTCTTAGGCGTTTAATATGGGGTGTTGAGTCCATTTCGTTGAGCAAGGAGTAGCTCTTGTCTATTCCATATTTGGCTTAAGGAACTTTATCTGTGCTCATTTCAATCTCTGGTTTTATGCAGCACCCCACCTCACCATTCCCTTTAAGCAAGCATAAGTTGGTTTTCTAAATTTGAGACCCTGTTCTGTTTTGGAATTCAGTTCCTGTGTAGCCAAGTTTACATTCCGTGTATTAGTGATATCTTATGATGTTTCTTTTTCTGTGTGACTTATTTCAGTTAGAATCATCGTACCTGAATCCACTCATTGTGCTGCTAAGGGCCTGATGACATAGATTTCATTGCTGAGTGATATTGGTTTGTAAGTAAATACCACAACTTCTTTATCCATTTTTCACTTTCTGCGATGTTGAACTTGTACTGTAAACGAGGTTCTTGTAAACAGAGGCGTCCCAAACTTTGGGGTGGCTGTGTCTTTTTGATTTTAATTTCCCTAAGCTATAGGACCATAAGAGGAAGTTCCCTAGGCTCTGTTGCTTTGTTTTTTAGATGTTTCAGGAAACACCATACACTTCTCCCGAGTGTCTGTTGGCAATTTACATCCCGCCCATCAGCATAACAAGTCTCCCAGTTCTCCATGGCCTCTCCTGCCTTTCTGGATTTTACACGTTTTTCAGATGGCCCTTTTGACCGGGGGGGGAAGTGAGACTTCATTGTAGTGCAGATTTCCTTTGCAAGTTTGCTTGGTTGGCCAAAAAGGGCGTATGCGTTTTTTCCTGAATATATTCAGGAAAAAAACGCATATGGTCTTTTTGGCCAAGTGCATCATTGTGGACGTTCTGCCTCTTTTCCTATGCTTTCAATGCAATTCCAGTCTACCTCCTGAAATCGGCTTCCTGCAATTCTGCCCCGCTTTCAAGTCCTCTTGGCAGCCTTACTTCAGTATATTTTTGGACGATAGCTGTCATTTTTAACTCTGCAGGTTTGTGAATTACAGTGCCCCTGAGCTCCTTTCTTCAACTCGCTTTCTTGTGAGCTGGCCGCAACACCGCAGGATGGCTTCAGGCCCTAATCTGGTTCCGGCACGGCACGCTGAGCCTTTGGTTAATTCCTCTTCCTGGTGGGAAATGAGAGTTAAATTTGCCCGTCCAGACACCTCCAGCTAGTCTCTCATTGGTTCTCGCTATTCCTGTTCATCTTCCGCAGAAATTGCAAACTGGGCCAAACAGGAGGTTAAATAAAGGGACTGACTCTCCAAGTCGGGAGAGTGTTAGTAAAGCGTCTGGAATGTTGCACCCGAGTACCAGGGTACGAAAACTGAGACATATTTGAACACGTCTCCCGATCACATGGTTGATCATACTCTAGGTTCCACATGCATGTTTTAGCTGAAGGAAGAATACCTTAAACCTGGAGAGTTGAAACCCGTGGAATGGGTACCATGCAATATGACTTCAAAGGGTCTTCATTTGCTCACCGAACCTCTCCAATCCTATCACTGCTGTGTTTATGCCCCTGAACACAGGCTTGATTATCTTTTGGAGACATAGCAATCCATAGGTTTTAAGATACTTACTAGTCAGATACATTCTTAGACGTTTAATATGGGGTTTTGAGTCCATTTCGTTGAGCAAGGAGTAGCTCTTGTCTATTCCATATTTGGCTTAAGGAACTTTATCTGTGCTCATTTCAATCTCTGGTTTTATGCATCTCCCCAACTCACCTTTCCCCTTAAGCAAGCATATTTTGCTTTTCTAAATTTGAGACCCTGTTCTGTTTTGGAATTCAGTTCCTGTGTAGCCAAGTTTACATTCCGTGTATTAGTGATATCTTATGATGTTTCTTTTTCTGTGCGACTTATTTCAGTTAGAATCATTGTACCTGAATCCACTCATTATGCTGCTACGGGCCTGATGACATAGATTTCATTGCTGAGTGATACTGCATTGTACGTAAGTACCACAAGTTCTTTATCCATTTTTCACTTTCTGTGATATTGAACTTGTACGGTAAACGAGGTTCTTGTAAACAGAGGCGTCCCAAACTTTGGGGTGGCTGTGTCTTTTTGATTTTAATTTCCCTAAGCTATAGGACCATAAGTGGAAGTGCCCTAGTCTCTGTTGCTTTGTTTTTTAGATTTTTCAGGAAACACCATACACTTCTCCCGAGTGTCTCTTGGCAATTTACATCCTGCCCATCAGCATAACAAGACTCCCAGTTCTCCATGGCCTGTCCTGTTTTTCTGGATTTTACACTTTTTTCAGATGGCCCTTTTGAGTGGGGGGAAGTGAGACTTCATTGTAATGCAGATTTCCTTTGCAAGTTTGCTTGGTTGGCCAAAAAGGGCGTATGCGTTTTTTCCTGAATATATTCAGGAAAAAACGCATACGCCCTTTTTGGCCAAGTGCATCATTGTGGACGTTCTGCCTCTTTTCCTATGCTTTCAATGCAATTCCAGTCTACCTCCTGAAATCGGTTTCCTGCAATTCTGCCCGCTTTCAAGTCCTCTTGGCAGCCTTACTTCAGTATATTTTTGGACGATAGCTGTCATTTATAACTCTGCAGGTTTGTGAATTACAGTGCCCCTGAGCTCCTTTCTTCAACTCGCTTTCTTGTGACCTGGCCGCAACACCGCAGGATGGCTTCAGGCCCTAATCTGGTTCCGGCACGGCACGCTGAGCCTTTGGTTAATTCCTCTTCCTGGTGGGAAATGAGCGTTAAATTTGCCCGTCCAGACACCTCCAGCTAGTCTCTCATTGGTTCTCACTATTCCTGTTCATCTTCCGCAGAAATTGCAAACTGGGCCAAACAGGAGGTTAAAGGGACTGACTCTCCAAGTCGGGAGAGTGTTAGTAAAGCATCTGGAATGTTGCACCCGAGTACCAGGGTACGAAAACTGAGACATATTTGAACACGTCTCCCGATCACATGGTTGATCATACTCTAGGTTCCACATGCATGTTTTAGCTGAAGGAAGAATACCTTAAACCTGGGTAGTTGAAACCCGTGGAATGGGTACCATGCAATATGACTTCAAAGGGTCTTCATTTGCTCACCGAACCTCTCCAATCCTATCACTGCTGCGTTTATGCCCCTGCACACATGCTTGATTCTCTTTCGGAGACATAGCAATCCATAGGTTTTAAGAGACTTACTAGTCAGGTACATTCTTAGGCGTTTAATATGCGGTGTTGAGTCCATTTCGTTGAGCAAGGAGTAGCTCTTGTCTATTCCATATTTGGCTTAAGGAACTTTATCTGTGCTCATTTCAATCTCTGGTTTTATGCAGCACCCCAACTCACCTTTCCCCTTAAGCAAGCATAAGTTGGTTTTCTAAATTTGAGACCCTGTTCTGTTCTGTAATTCAGGTCCTGTGTAGCCAAGTTTACATTCCGTGTATTACTGATATCTTATGATGTTTCTTTTTCTGTGTGACTTATTTCAGTTAGAATCATCATACCTGAATCCACTCATTGTGCTGCTAAGGGCCTGATGACATACATTTCATTGCTGAGTGATATTACTTTGTAAGTAAATACCACAACTTCTTTATCCGTTTTTCACTTTCTGCGATGTTGAACTTGTACTGTAAACGAGGTTCTTGTAAACAGAGGCGTCCCAAACTTTGGGGTGGCTGTGTCTTTTTGATTTTAATTTCCCTAAGCTATAGGACCATAAGTGGAAGTGCCCTAGGCTCTGTTGCTTCGCTTTTTAGATGTTTCAGGAAACACCATACACTTCTCCGGTGTGTCTGTTGGCAATTTACATCCCGCCCATCAGCATAACAAGGCTCCCAGTTCTCCATGGCCTGTCCTGCCTTTCTGGATTTTACACGTTTTTCAGATGGCCCTTTTGACCGGGGGGAAGTGAGACTTCATTGTAGTGCAGATTTCCTTTGCAAGCTTGCTTGGTTGGCCAAAAAGGGCGTATGCGTTTATTCCTGAATATATTCAGGATAAAACGCATACGCCCTTTTTGGCCAAGTGCATCATTGTGGACGTTCTGCCTCTTTTCCTATGCTTTCAATGCAATTCCAGTCTACCTCCTGAAATCGGCTTCCTGCAATTCTGCCCCGCTTTCAAGTCCTCTTGGCAGCCTTACTTCAGTATATTTTTGGACGATAGCTGTCATTTATAACTCTGCAGGTTTGTGAATTACAGTGCCCCTGAGCTCCTTTCTTCAACTCGCTTTCTTGTGACCTGGCCGCAACACCGCAGGATGGCTTCAGGCCCTAATCTGGTTCCGGCACGGCACGCTGAGCCTTTGGTTAATTCCTCTTCCTGGTGGGAAATGAGAGTTAAATTTGCCCGTCCAGACACCTCCAGCTAGTCTCTCATTGGTTCTCGCTATTCCTGTTCATCTTCCGCAGAAATTGCAAACTGGGCCAAACAGGAGGTTAAATAAAGGGACTGACTCTCCAAGTCGGGAGAGTGTTAGTAAAGCGTCTGGAATGTTGCACCCGAGTACCAGGGTACGAAAACTGAGACATATTTGAACACGTCTCCCGATCACATGGTTGATCATACTCTAGGTTCCACATGCATGTTTTAGCTGAAGGAAGAATACCTTAAACCTGGAGAGTTGAAACCCGTGGAATGGGTACCATGCAATATGACTTCAAAGGGTCTTCATTTGCTCACCGAACCTCTCCAATCCTATCACTGCTGTGTTTATGCCCCTGAACACAGGCTTGATTATCTTTTGGAGACATAGCAATCCATAGGTTTTAAGATACTTACTAGTCAGATACATTCTTAGACGTTTAATATGGGGTTTTGAGTCCATTTCGTTGAGCAAGGAGTAGCTCTTGTCTATTCCATATTTGGCTTAAGGAACTTTATCTGTGCTCATTTCAATCTCTGGTTTTATGCATCTCCCCAACTCACCTTTCCCCTTAAGCAAGCATATTTTGCTTTTCTAAATTTGAGACCCTGTTCTGTTTTGGAATTCAGTTCCTGTGTAGCCAAGTTTACATTCCGTGTATTAGTGATATCTTATGATGTTTCTTTTTCTGTGTGACTTATTTCAGTTAGAATCATTGTACCTGAATCCACTCATTATGCTGCTTCGGGCCTGATGACATAGATTTCATTGCTGAGTGATACTGCATTGTACGTAAGTACCACAAGTTCTTTATCCATTTTTCACTTTCTGTGATATTGATCTTGTACGGTAAACGAGGTTCTTGTAAACAGAGGCGTCCCAAACTTTGGGGTGGCTGTGTCTTTTTGATTTTAATTTCCCTAAGCTATAGGACCATAAGTGGAAGTGCCCTAGTCTCTGTTGCTTTGTTTTTTAGATGTTTCAGGAAACACCATACACTTCTCCTGAGTGTCTGTTGGCAATTTACATCCCGCCCATCAGCATAACAAGGCTCCCAGTTCTCCACGGCCTGTCCTGCCTTTCTGGATTTTACACTTTTTTCAGATGGCCCTTTTGACGGGGGGAAGTGAGACTTCATTGTAGTGCAGATTTCCTTTGCAAGTTTGCTTGGTTGGCCAAAAAGGGCGTATGCGTTTTTTCCTGAATATATTCAGGAAAAAACGCATACGCCCTTTTTGGCCAAGTGCATCATTGTGGACGTTCTGCCTCTTTACCTATGCTTTCAATGCAATTCCAGTCTACCTCCTGAAATCGGTTTCCTGCAATTCTGCCCCGCTTTCAAGTCCTCTTGGCAGCCTTACTTCAGTATATTTTTGGACGATAGCTGTCATTTATAACTCTGCAGGTTTGTGAATTACAGTGCCCCTGGGCTCCTTTCTTCAACTCGCTTTCTTGTGAGCTGGCCCCAACACCGCAGGATGGCTTCAGGCCCTAATCTGGTTCCGGCACGGCACGATGAGCCTTTGGTTAATTCCTTTTCCTGGTGGGAAATAAGAGTTAAATTTGCCCGTCCAGACACCTCCAGCTAGTCTCTCATGGTTTCTCCCTATTCCTGTTCATCTTCCGCAGAAATTGCAAACTGGGCCAAACAGGAGGTTAAAGGCACTGACTCTCCAAGTCGGGAGAGTGTTAGTAAAGTGTCTGGAATGTTGCACCCGAGTACCAGGGGACCAAAACTGAGACATATTTGAACACGTCTCCCGTTCACACGGTTTATCATGCTCTGGGTTCCACATGCATGTTTTAGCTGAAGGAAGAATACCGTAAACCTGGAGAGTTGAGACCCGTGGAATGGGTACCATGCAATATGACTTCAAAGGGTTTTCATTTGCTCACCGAACCTCTCCAATCCTATCCCTGCTGCGTTTATGCCCCTGTACACATGCTTGATTCTCTTTCGGAGACATAGCAATCCATAGGTTTTAAGATACTTACTAGTCAGGTACATTCTTAGGCGTTCAATATGCGGTGTTGAATCCATTTCGTTGAGCAAGGAGTAGCTCTTGTCTATTCCATATTTGGCTTAAGGAACTTTATCTGTGCTCATTTCAATCTCTGGTTTTATGCAGCACCCCAACTCACCTTTCCCCTTAAGCAAGCATAAGTTGGTTTCCTAATTTGAGACCCTCTTCTGTTTTGGAATTCAGTTCTTTTGTAGCCAAGTTTACATTCTGTGTATTAGTGACATCTTATGATGTTTCTTTTTCTGTGTGACTTATTTCAGTTAGAATCATCGTACCTGAATCCACTCATTATGCTGCTACGGGCCTGATGACATAGATTTCATTGCTGAGTGATACTGCATTGTACGTAAGTACCACAAGTTCTTTATCCATTTTTCACTTTCTGTGATATTGAACTTGTACGGTAAATGAGGTTCTTGTAAACAGAGGCGTCCCAAACTTTTGGGTGGCTGTGTCTTTTTGATTTTAATTTTCCTAAGCTATAGGACCATAAGTGGAAGTGCCCTAGGCTCTGTTGCTTTGTTTTTTAGATGTTTCAGGAAACACCATACACTTCTCCCGAGTGTCTGTTGGCAATTTACATCCCGCCCATCAGCATAACAAGGCTCCCAGTTCTCCATGGCCTGTCCTGCCTTTCTGGATTTTACACTTTTTACAGATTGCCCTTTTGACCGGGGGGAAGTGAGACTTCATTGTAGTGCAGATTTCCTTTGCAAGCTTGCTTGGTTGGCCAAAAAGTGCGTATGCGTTTTTTCCTGAATATATTCAGGATAAAATGCATACGCACTTTTTGGCCAAGTGCATCATTGTGGACGTTCTGCCTCTTTTCCTATGCTTTCAATGCAATTCCAGTCTACCTCCTGAAATCGGTTTCCTGCAATTCTGCCCCGCTTTCTAGTCCTCTTGGCAGCCTTACTTCAGTATATTTTTGGACGATAGCTGTCATTTATAACTCTGCAGGTTTGTGAATTACAGTGCCTCTGGGCTCCTTTCTTCAACTCGCTTTCTTGTGAGCTGGCCGCAACACCGCAGGATGGCTTCAGGCCCTAATCTGGTTCCGGCACGGCACGCTGAGCCTTTGTTTAATTCCTCTTCCTGGTGGGAAATGAGAGTTAAATTTGCCCGTCCAGACACCTCCAGCTAGTCTCTCATTGGTTCTCGCTATTCCTGTTCATCTTCCGCAGAAATTGCAAACTGGGCCAAACAGGAGGTTAAAGGGACTGACTCTCCAAGTGGGGAGAGTGTTAGTAAAGCGTCTGGAATGTTGCACCCGAGTACCAGGGGACGAAAACTGAGACATATTTGAACACGTCCCCCATTCACACGGTTGATCATACTCTGGGTTCCACATGCATGTTTTAGCTGAAGGAAGAATACCTTAAACCTGGAGAGTTGAGACCCGTGGAATGGGTACCATGTAATATGACTTCAAAGGGTCTTCATTTGCTCACCGAACCTGTCCAATCCTATCACTGCTGCATTTATGCCCCTGTACACACGCTTGATTCTCTTTTGGAGACATAGCAATCCATAGGTTTTAAGATACTTACTAGTCAGGTACAATCTTAGGCGTTTAATATGGGGTGTTGAGTCCATTTCGTTGAGCAAGGAGTAGCTCTTGTCTATTCCATATTTGGCTTAAGGAACTTTATCTGTGCTCATTTCAATCTCTGGTTTTATGCAGCACCCCATCTCACCTTTCCCCTTAAGCAAGCATAAGTTGGTTTTCTAAATTTGAGACCCTGTTCTGTTTTGGAATTTAGTTCCTGTGTAGCCAAGTTTACATACCGTGTATTAGTGATATCTTATGATGTTTCTTTTTCTGTGTGACTTATTTCAGTTAGAATCATCGTACCTGAATCCACTCATTATGCTGCTACGGGCCTGATGACATAGATTTCATTGCTGAGTGATACTGCATTGTACGTAAGTACCACAAGTTCTTTATCCATTTTTCACTTTCTGCGATATTGAACTTGTACTGTAAAAGGGGTTCTTGTAAACAGAGCCGTCCGAAACTTTGGGGTGGCTGTTTCTTTTTGATTTTAATTTCCCTAAGCTATAGGACCATAAGTGGAAGTGCCCTAGGCTCTGTTGCTTTGTTTTTTCGATGTTTCAGGAAACACCATACACTTCTCCCGAGTGTCTGTTGGCAATTTACATCCCGCCCATCAGCATAACAAGATTCACAGTTCTCCCTGGCCTGTCCTGCCTTTCTGGATTTTACACTTTTTTCAGATGGCCCTTTTGACCGGGGGAAAGTGAGACTTCATTGTAGTGCAGATTTCCTTTGCAAGCTTGCTTGGTTGGCCAAAAAGGGCATATGCGTTTTTTCCTGAATATATTCAGGAAAAAACGCATACGCCCTTTTTGGCCAAGTGCATCATTGTGGACGTTCTGCCTCTTTTCCTATGCTTTCTTTTTTTTTTTTTTTTTTTTAACATCTTTATTGGGGTATAATTACTTTACAATGGTGTATTAGTTTCTGCTTTATAACAAAGTGAATCAGTTATACATATACATATGTTCCCATATCTCTTCCCTCTTGCATCTCCCTCCCTCCCACCCTCCCTATCCGACCCCTCCAGGCTGTCACAGAGCACGAGCCAATATCCCTGTGCCATGCGGCTGCTTCCCACTAGCTATCTACCTTACTACGTTTGTTAGTGTGTATATGTCCATGACTCTCTCTCGCCCCGTCACAGCTCACCATTCCCCCTCCCCATAACCTCAAGTCCGTTCTCTAGGAGGTCTGCGTCTTTATTCCTGCCTTACCCCTAGGTTCTTCATGACATTTTTTTTTTCTTAAATTCCATATATATGTGTTAGCATACTGTATTTGTCTTTTTCTTTCTGACTTACTTCACTGTGTATGACAGACTCTAGGTCTGTCCACCTCATTACAAATAGCTCAATTTCGTTTCTTTTTATGGCTGAGTAATATTCCATTGTATATATTTGCCACATCTTCTTTATCCATTCATCCGATGATGGGCACTTAGGTTGTTTCCATCTCCGGGCTATTGTAAATAGAGCTGCGATGAACATTTTGGTACATGACTCTTTTTGAATTTCGGTTTTCTCAGGGTATATGCCCAGTAGTGGGATTGCTGGGTCATATGGTAGTTCTATTTGTAGTTTTTTAAGGAACCTCCATACTGTTCTCCATAGTGGCTGAACCAATTCACATTCCCACCAGCAGTGCAAGAGGGTTCCCTTTTCTCCACACCCTCTCCAGCATTTATTGTTTCTAGATTTATTGATGATGGCCATTCTGACTGGTGTGAGATGATATCTCATTGTAGTTTTGATTTGCATTTCTCTAATGATTAATGATGTTGAGCATTCTTTCATGTGTTTGTTGGCAGTCTGTATATCTTCTTTGGAGAAATGTCTATTTAGGTCTTCTGCCCATTTTTGGATTGGGTTGTTTGTTTTTTTGTTGTTGAGCTGCATGAGCTGCTTGTAAATTTTGGAGATTAATCCTTTGTCAGTTGCTTCATTTGCAAATATTTTCTCCCATTCTGAGGGTTGTCTTTTGGTCTTGTTTATGGTTTCCTTTGCTGTGCAAAAGCTTTGAAGTTTCATTAGGTCCCATTTGTTTATTTTTGTTTTTATTTCCATTACTCTAGGGGGTGGGTCAGAAAGAATCTTGCTGTGATTTATGTCATAGAGTGTTCTGCCTATGTTTTCCTCTAATAGTTTGATAGTTTCTGGCCTTATATTTAGGTCTTTAATCCATTTTGAGCTTATTTTTGTGTATGGTGTTAGGGAGTGTTCTAATTTCATTCTTTTACATGTACCTGTCCAGTTTTCCCAGCACCATTTATTGAAGAGGCTGTCCTTTTTCCACTGTACATTCCTGCCACCTTTATCAAAGATAAGGTGTCCATATGTGCATGGGTTTATCTCTGGGCTTTCTATCCTGTTCCATTGATCTATCTTTCTGTTTTTGTGCCAGTACCATACTGTCTTGATAACTGTAGCTTTGTAGTATAGTCTGAAGTCAGGGAGCCTGATTCCTCCAGTTCCTTTTTTTGTTCTCAAGATTGCTTTGGCTATTCGGGGTCTTTTGTGTTTCCATACAAATTGCGAAATTTTTTCTTCTAGTTCTGTGAAAAATGCCAATGGTAGTTTGATAGGGATTGCATTGAATCTATAGATTGCTTTGGGTAGTAGAGTCATTTTCACAATGTTGATTCTTCCAATCCAAGAACATGGTATATGTCTCCATCTATTTGTATCATCTTTAATTTCTTTCATCAGTGTCTTATAGTTTTCTGCATACAGGTCTTTTGTCTCCTTAGGTAGGTTTATTCCTAGATATTTTATTCTTTTTGTTGCAATGGTAAATGGGAGTGTTTTCTTGATTTCACTTTCAGATTTTTCATCATTAGTATATAGGAATGCCAGAGATTTCTGTGCATTAATTTTGTATCCTGCTACTTTACCAAATTCATTGATTAGCTCTAGTAGTTTTCTGGTAGCATCTTTAGGATTCTCTATGTATAGGATCATGTCATCTGCAAACAGTGACAGCTTTACTTCTTCTTTTCCGATTTGGATTCCTTTTATTTCCTTCTCTTCTCTGATTGCTGTGGCTAAAACTTCCAAAACTATGTTGAATAAGAGTGGTGAGAGTGGGCACCCTTGTCTTGTTCCTGATCTTAGTGGAAATGCTTTCAGTTTTTCACCATTGAGGATGATGTTTGCTGTGGGCTTGTCGTATATGGCCTTTATTATGTTGAGGAAAGTTCCCTCTATGCCTACTTTCTGCAGGGTTTTTATCATAAATGGGTGTTGAATTTTGTCAAAAGCTTTCTCTGCATCTATTGAGATGATCATATGGTTTTTCTCCTTCAGTTTGTTAATATGGTTTATCACATTGATAGATTTGCGTATATTGAAGAATCCTTGCATTCCTGGAACAAACCCCACCTGATCATGGTGTATGATCCTTTTAATGTGCTGTTGGATTCTGTTTGCTAGTATTTTGTTGAGGATTTTTGCATCTATGTTCATCAGTGATATTGGTCTGTAGTTTTCTTTCTTTGTGACATCCTTGCCTGGTTTTGGTATCAAGGTGATGGTGGCCTCGTAGAATGAGTTTGGGAGTGTTCCTCCCTCTGCTATATTTTGGAAGAGTTTGAGAAGGATAGGTGTTAGCTCTTCTCTAAATGTTTGATAGAATTCCCCTGTGAAGCCATCTGGTCCTGGGCTTTTCTTTGTTGGAAGATTTTTAATCACAGTTTCAATTTCAGTGCTTGTGATTGGTCTGTTCATATTTTCTATTTCTTCCTGATTCAGTCTTGGCACGTTGTGCATTTCTAAGAATTTGTCCATTTCTTCCAGATTGTCCATTTTATTGGCATAGAGTTGCTTGTAGTAATCTCTCATGATCTCTTTTATTTCTGCAGTGTCAGTTGTTACCTCTCCTTTTTCATTTCTAATTCTATTGATTTGAGTCTTCTCCCTTTTTTTCTTGATAAGTCTGGCTAGTGGTTTATCTATTTTGTTTATCTTCTCAAAGAACCAGCTTTTAGTTTCATTGATCTTTGCTATTGTTTCCTTCATTTCTTTTTCATTTATTTCTGATCTGATTTTTATGATTTCTTTCCTTCTGCTAGCTTTGGGGTTTTTTTGTTCTTCTTTCTCTAATTGCTTGAGGTGCAAGGTTAGGTTGTTTATTCTAGATGTTTCCTGCTTCTTAAGGTGGGCTTGTATTGCTATAAACTTCCCCCTTAGAACTGCTTTTGCTGCATCCCACAGGTTTTGGGTCGTTGTGTCTCCATTGTCATTTGTTTCTAGGTATTTTTTGATTTCCTCTTTGATTTCTTCAGTGATCACTTCATTATTAAGTAGTGTATTGTTTAGCCTCCATGTGTTTGTATTTTTTACAGATCTTTTCCTGTAATTGATATCTAGTCTCATGGCGTTGTGGTCAGAAAAGATACTTGATACAATTTCAATTTTCTTAAATTTGCCAAGGCTTGATTTGTGACCCAAGATATGATCTATCCTGGAGAATGTTCCGTGAGCACTTGAGAAAAATGTGTATTCTGTTGTTTTTGGATGGAGTGTCCTATAAATATCAATTAAGTCCATCTTGTTTAATGTATCATTTAAAGCTTGTGTTTCCTTATTTATTTTCATTTTGGATGATCTGTCCATGGGTGAAAGTGGGGTGTTTAAGTCCCCTACTATGAATGTGTTACTGTCAATTTCCCCTTTTATGGCTGTTAGTATTTGCCTTATGTATTGAGGTGCTCCTATGTTGGGTGCATAAATATTTACAATTGTTATATCTTCTTCTTGGATCGATCCCTTGATCATTATGTAGTGTCCTTCTTTGTCTCTTTTAATAGTCCTTATTTTAAAGTCTATTTTGTCTGATATGAGAATTGCTACTCCAGCTTTCTTTTGGTTTCCATTTGCATGGAATATCTTTTTCCATCCCCTTACTTTTAGTCTGTATGTGTCTCTAGGTCTGAAGTGGGTCTCTTGTAGACAGCATATGTAAGGGTCTTGTTTTTGTATCCATTCAGCTAATCTGTGTCTTTTGGTGGGAGCATTTAGTCCATTTACATTTAAGGTAATTATCGATATGTATGTTCCTATTCCCATTTTCTATATTGTTTTGGGTTCGTTATTATAGGTCTTTTCCTTCTCTTGTGTTTCTTGCCTAGAGAAGATCCTTTAGCATTTGTTGTAAAGCTGGTTTGGTGGTGCTGAACTCTCTCAGCTTTTGCTTGTCTGTAAAGGTTTTAATTTCTCCATCAAATCTGAATGAGATCCTTGCTGGGTAGAGTAGTCTTGGTTGCAGGTTTTTCTCCTTCATCACTTTCAGTATGTCCTGCCACTCCCTTCTGGCTTGTAGGGTTTCTGCTGAAAGATCAGCTGTTAACCTTATGGGGATTCCCTTATGTGTTATTTGTTGTTTTTCCCTTGCTGCTTTTAATATGCTTTCTTTGTATTTAATTTTTGACAGTTTGATTAATATGTGTCTTGGCGTATTTCTCCTTGTATTTATCCTGTATGGGACTCTCTGTGCTTCCTGGACTTGATTAACTATTTCCTTTCCCATATTAGGGAAGTTTTCAACTATAATCTCTTCAAATATTTTCTCAGTCCCTTTCTTTTTCTCTTCTTCTTCTGGAACCCCTATAATTCGAATGTTGGTGCGTTTAATGTTGTCCCAGAGGTCTCTGAGACTGTCCTCAGTTCTTTTCATTCTTTTTTCTTTATTCTGCTCTGCAGTAGTTATTTCCACTATTTTATCTTCCAGGTCACTTATCCGTTCTTCTGCCTCAGTTATTCTGCTATTGATCCCATCTAGAGTATTTTTAATTTCATTTATTGTGTTGTTCATCGTTGCTTGTTTCATCTTTAGTTCTTCTAGGTCCTTGTTAACTGATTCTTGCATTTTGTCCATTCTATTGTCCATTCTATCTCCAAGATTTCGGATCAACCTTACTATCATTATTCTGAATTCTTTTTCAGGTAGACTGCCTATTTCCTCTTCATTTGTTAGGTCTGGTGCATTTTTATCTTGCTCCTTTATCTGCTGTGTGTTTTTCTGTTTTCTCATTTTGCTTATCTTACTGTGTTTGGGGTCTCCTTTTTGCAGGCTGCAGGTTCGTAGTTCCTCCTGTTTTTGATGTCTGTCTCCAGTGGCTAAGGTTGGTTCAGTGGGTTGTGTAGGCTTCCTGGTGGAGGGGACTAGTGCCTGTGTTGTGGTGGAAGAGGCTGGATCTTGTCTCTCTAGTGGGCAGGTTCACGTCTGGTGGTGTGTTTTGGGGTGTCTGTGGCCTTATTATGATTTTAGGCAGCCTCTCTGCTAATGGGTGGGGTTGTGTTCCTGTTTTGCTAGTTGTTTGGCACAGGTTGTCCAGCACTGTGGCTTGCTGGTCGTTGAGTGAAGCTGGGTGCTGGTGTTAAGATGGAGGTCTCTGGGAGATTTTTGCCGTTTGATATTATCTGGAGCTGGGAGGTCTCTTGTGAACCAGTGTCTTGAAGTTGGCTCTCCTACCTCAGAGGCAGAGCCCTGCCTCCTGGCTGGAGCACCAAGAGCCTTTCATCCACACGGCTCAGAATAAAAGGGAGAAAAAGTAGAGGGAATTAGTAGACGTATGAGGAAAGAAAGAAGGAAAGGAGGGAAGGAAGGAGGGAAGGAAGGAAGGAAGGAAGGAAGAAAGAAAGAAAGAAGCAAAGAAGCAAAGAAGGCAAGAAGGAACGAAAGGAGGGAGGGAGGGAGGGAGGAAGGAAGGAGGGAAAGAAGGAAAAACAAAAAGAAAGAAGATACAGTAAAAATAAAATAAAGTATAATAAAGTTATTGAATTAAAAAATTCTTAATTAGAAAAAAAAAAGGACGGATAAAACCTTAGGACAAATGTTGGAAGCAAAGCTGTACAGACAAAGTCTTACACAGAAGCGTACACATACACCCTCACAAAAAGAGGTAAAGGGGGAAAAATCATAAATCTTGCTGTCAGAGACCACCTCCTCAATTTGGGATGATTCGTTGTCTAAAGGAGGGAAGGAAGGAGGGAAGGAAGGAAGGAAGGAAGAAAGAAAGAAGCAAGGAAGGAAAGAAGGCAAGAAGGAACGAAAGGAGGGAGGGAGGAAGGAAGGAAGGAGGGAAAGAAGGGAAAACAGAAAGAAGATACAGTAAAAATAAAATAGAGTATAATAAAGTTATTGAATTAAAAAATTCTTAATTAGAAAAAAAAAAAGGGACGGATAGAACCTTAGGACAAATGTTGGAAGCAAAGCTGTACAGACAAAGTCTTACACAGAAGCGTACACATACACCCTCACAAAAAGAGGTAAAGGGGGAAAAATCATAAATCTTGCTGTCAGAGACCACCTCCTCAATTTGGGATGATTCGTTGTCTAAAGGAGGGAAGGAAGGAAGGAAGGAAAGAAAGAAAGAAAGAAAGGATGAAGGTAAAGTATAATAACGTTCTTAAAATTAAAATTGATTATTAAGAAAAAAAAATTTTAAGAAAAAAACATGGACGGATAGAACCTAGGACAAATGGTGGAAGCAAGACTATACAGACAAGATCTCACACAGAAGCATACACATACACATTCACAAAAAGAGGAATAGGGAGAAAAATCATAGATCTTGCTCCCAAAGTCCACCTCCTTAATTTGGGATGATTGGCTGTCTATTCATGTATTCCACAGATGCAGGGTACATCAAGTTGATTGTGGAGCTTTAATCCGCTGCTTCTGAGGCTGCTGGGAGAGATTTCCCTTTCTCTTCTTTGTTCTCACAGCTCACAGGGGCTCAGCTTTGGATTTGGCCCTGCCTCTGCGTGTAGGTCGCTGGAGGGCGTCTGTTTTTTGCTCAGACAGGACAGGGTTAAAGGAGCCGCTGATTCGGGGGTTCTGGCGTACGGAGGCCGGCAGCGGGGAGGGAGGGGCACGGAATGCGGGGCGGGCCTGCGGCGGCAAAGTCCGGCGTGACTCTGCACCAGCCCGAGGCCCGCCGTGCGCTCTCCCGGGGAAGTCGTCCCCGGATCCTGGGAACCCGGCAGTGGCGGGCTGCACAGTCTCCGCGGAAGAGGGGAGTGGAGAGCGACCTGCGCTCGCACACAGGCCCCTTGGTGGCGGCAGCAGCAGCCCCAACGTCTCCCGCCCACCTTGGGGTCCGCGCCTCCAGCCGCGGCTTGCGCCCGTCTCTGGAGTCAGCGCCCTCAGCCGCGGCTCGCGCCCGTCTCTGGGGTCCGCGCCCTCAGCCGCGGCTCGCGCCCGTCTCTGGGGTCCGCGCTTTCAGCCGCGGCTCGCGCCCGTCTCTGGGGTCCGCGCTTTCAGCCGCGGCTCGCGCCCGTCTCTGGGGTTCGCGCTTTTAGCCGCGGCTCGCGCCCGTCTCTGGAGTTCCTTTAAGCAGCGTTCTTAAACCCCTCTCCTCACGCACCAGGAAACAAAGAGGGAAGAAAAAGTCTCTTGCCTCTTCGGCAGGTGCAGGCTTTTCCCCCGGACTCCCTCCCGGGTAGCTGTGGTGCACTAACCCCTTCAGGCTATGTTCAAGCCGCCAACCCCAGTCCTCTCCCTGCGCTCCGTCCGAAACCGAAACCCTAGCCTCAGAGCCTCAGCTCGCAGCCCCGCCCATCCCGGCGGGTGAGCAGACAAGCCTCTCGGGCTGGTGAGTGCCGGTCGGCACCGATCCTCTGTGCGGGAATCTCCCCGCTTTGCCCTCTGCACCCGTTGCTGTGCACTCCTCCGCGGCTTCGAAGCTCCCCCCTCCGCCTCCCGCAGTCTCCGCCCGCGAAGGGGCTTCCTAGTGTGTGGAAACTTTTCCTCCTTCACAGCTCCCTCCCACTGGTGCAGGTGCCGTCCCTATTCTTTTGTCTCTGTTTATTCTTTTTTCCTTTTGCCCTACCCAGGTACGTGGGGAGTTTCTTGCCTTTTGGGAGGTCTGAGGTCTTCTGCCAGCCTTCAGTAGGTGTTCTGCAGGAGTTGTTCCACGTGTAGATGTATTTCTGGTGTATCTGTGGAGAGGAAGGTGATCTCCACGTCTTACTCTTCCGCCATCTTCCCTTACTCCTTTTCCTATGCTTTCAATGCAATTCCAGTCTACCTCCTGAAATCGGTTTCCTGCAATTCTGCCCCACTTTCTAGTCCTCGTGGCAGCCTTACTTCAGTATATTTTTGGACGATAGCTGTCATTTATAACTCTGCAGGTTTGTGAATTACAGTGCCCCTGAGCTCCTTTCTTCAACTCGCTTTCTTGTGAGCTGGGCGCAACACCGCAGGATGGCTTCAGGCCCTAATCTGGTTCCGGCACAGCACCCTGAGCCTTTGGTTATTTCCTCTTCCTGGTGGGAAATGAGAGTTAAATTTGCCCGTCCAGACACCTCCAGCTAGTCTCTCATTGGTTCTCCCTATTCCTGTTTATCTTCCACAGAAATTGCAAACTGGGCCAAACAGGAGGTTAAAGGCACTGACTCTCCAAGTGGGAGAGTGTTAGTAAAAAGTCTGGAATGTTGCACCCGAGTACCAGGGGACGAAAACTGAGACATATTTGAACACGTCTCCAGATCACATGCTTGATCATACTCTAGGTTCCACATGCATGTTTTAGCTGAAGGAAGAATACCTTAAACCTGGGTAGTTGAAACCCGTGGAATGGGTACCATGCAATATGACTTCAAAGGGTCTTCATTTGCTCACCAAACCTCTCCAATCCTATCACTGCTGCGTTTATGCCCCTGTACACATGCTTGATTCTCTTTCGGAGACGTAGCAATCCATAGGTTTTAAGATACTTACTAGCCAGGTACATTCTTAGGCGTTTAATATGCGGTGTTGAGTCCATTTCGTTGAGCAAGGAGTAGCTCTTGTCTATTCCATATTTGGCTTAAGGAACTTTATCTGTGCTCATTTCAATCTCTGGTTTTATGCAGCACCCCAACTCACCTTTCCCCTTAAGCAAGCATAAGTTGGTTTTCTAAATTTGAGACCCTGTTCTGTTTTGGAATTCAGTTCCTGTGTAGCCAAGTTTACATTCCGTGTATTAGTGATATCTTATGAGGTTTCTTTTTCTGTGTGACTTATTTCAGTTAGAATCATCATACCTGAATCCACTCATTATGCTGCTACGGGCCTGATGACATAGATTTCATTGCTGATTGATACTGCATTGTACGTAAGTACCAAAACTTCTTTATCCATTTTTCACTTTCTGCGATATTGAACTTGTACCGTAAACGAGGTTCTTGTAAACAGAGGCGTCCCAAACTTTGGGGTGGCTGTGTCTTTTTGATTTTAATTTCCCTAAGCTATAGGACCATAAGTGGAAGTGCCCTAGGATCTGTTGCTTTGTTTTTTCGATGTTTCAGGAAAAACCATACACTTCTCCCGAGTGTCTGTTGGCAATTTACATCCCGCCCATCAGCATAACAAGGCTCCCAGTTCTCCATGACCTGTCCTGCCTTTCTGGATTTTACACTTTTTTCAGATGGCCCTTTTGACCAGGGGGAAGTGAGACTTCATTGTAGTGCAGATTTGCTTTGCAAGCTTGCTTGGTTGGCCAAAAAGGGCGTATGCGTTTTTTCCTCAATATATTCAGGAAAAAACGCATACGCCCTTTTTGGCCAAGTGCATCATTGTGGACCTTCTGCCTCTTTTCCTATGCTTTCAATGCAATTCCAGTCTACCTCCTGAAATCGTTTTCCTGCAATTCTGCCCCGCTTTCAAGTCCTCTTGGCAGCCTTACTTCAGTATATTTTTGGACGATAGCTGTCATTTATAACTCTGCAGGTTTGTGAATTACAGTGCCCCTGGGCTCCTTTCTTCAACTCGCTTTCTTGTGAGCTGGCCGCAACACCGCAGGATGGCTTCAGGCCCTAATCTGGTTCCGGCACGGCACGCTGAGCCTTTGTTTAATTCCTCTTCCTGGTGGGAAATGAGAGTTAAATTTGCCTGTCCAGACACCTCCAGCTAGTCTCTCATTGGTTCTCGCTATTCCTGTTCATCTTCCGCAGAAATTGCAAACTGGCCCAAACAGGAGGTTAAAGGGACTGACTCTCCAAGTGGGGAGAGTGTTAGTAAAGCGTCTGGAATGTTGCACCCGAGTACCAGGGGACGAAAACTGAGACATATTTGAACACGTCTCCCGTTCACACGGTTGATCATACTCTGGGTTCCACATGCATGTTTTAGCTGAAGGAAGAATACCTTAAACCTGGAGAGTTGAGACCCGTGGAATGGGTACCATGCAATATGACTTCAAAGGGTCTTCATTTGCTCACCAAACCTCTCCAATCCTGTCACTGCTGCATTTATGCCCCTGTACACACGCTTGATTCTCTTTTGGAGACATAGCAATCCATAGGTTTTAAGATACTTACTAGTCAGGTACATTCTTAGGCGTTTAATATGGGGTGTTGAGTCCATTTCGTTGAGCAAGGAGTAGCTCTTGTCTATTCCATATTTGGCTTAAGGAACTTTATCTGTGCTCATTTCAATCTCTGGTTTTATGCAGCACCCCAACTCACCTTTCCCCTTAAGCAAGCATAAGTTGGTTTTCTAAATTTGAGACCCTGTTCTGTTTTGGAATTCAGTTCCTGTGTAGCCAAGTTTACATACCGTGTATTAGTGATATCTTATGATGTTTCTTTTTCTGTGTGACTTATTTCAGTTAGAATCATCGTACCTGAATCCACTCATTATGCTGCTACGGGCCTGATGACATAGATTTCATTGCTGAGTGATACTGCATTGTACGTAAGTACCACAAGTTCTTTATCCATTTTTCACTTTCTGCGATATTGAACTTGTACCGTAAAAGGGGTTCTTGTAAACAGAGCCGTCCCAAACTTTGGGGTGGCTGTTTCTTTTTGATTTTAATTTCCCTAAGCTATAGGACCATAAGTGGAAGTGCCCTAGGCTCTGTTGCTTTGTTTTTTAGATGTTTCAGGAAACACCATACACTTCTCCCGAGTGGCTGTTGGCAATTTACATCCCGCCCATCAGCATAACAAGGCTCCCAGTTCTCCATGACCTGTCTTGCCTTTCTGGATTTTACACTTTTTTCAGATGGCCCTTTTGACCAGGGGGAAGTGAGACTTCATTGTAGTGCAGATTTGCTTTGCAAGCTTGCTTGGTTGGCCAAAAAGGGCGTATGCGTTTTTTCCTCAATATATTCAGGAAAAAACGCATACGCCCTTTTTGGCCAAGTGCATCATTGTGGACCTTCTGCCTCTTTTCCTATGCTTTCAATGCAATTCCAGTCTACCTCCTGAAATCGTTTTCCTGCAATTCTGCCCCGCTTTCAAGTCCTCTTGGCAGCCTTACTTCAGTATATTTTTGGACGATAGCTGTCATTTATAACTCTGCAGGTTTGTGAATTACAGTGCCCCTGAGCTCCTTTCTTCAACTCGCTTTCTTGTGAGCTGGGCGCAACACCGCAGGATGGCTTCAGGCCCTAATCTGGTTCCGGCACAGCACCCTGAGCCTTTGGTTATTTCCTCTTCCTGGTGGGAAATGAGAGTTAAATTTGCCCGTCCAGACACCTCCAGCTAGTCTCTCATTGGTTCTCCCTATTCCTGTTTATCTTCCACAGAAATTGCAAACTGGGCCAAACAGGAGGTTAAAGGCACTGACTCTCCAAGTGGGAGAGTGTTAGTAAAAAGTCTGGAATGTTGCACCCGAGTACCAGGGGACGAAAACTGAGACATATTTGAACACGTCTCCAGATCACATGCTTGATCATACTCTAGGTTCCACATGCATGTTTTAGCTGAAGGAAGAATACCTTAAACCTGGGTAGTTGAAACCCGTGGAATGGGTACCATGCAATATGACTTCAAAGGGTCTTCATTTGCTCACCAAACCTCTCCAATCCTATCACTGCTGCGTTTATGCCCCTGTACACATGCTTGATTCTCTTTCGGAGACGTAGCAATCCATAGGTTTTAAGATACTTACTAGCCAGGTACATTCTTAGGCGTTTAATATGCGGTGTTGAGTCCATTTCGTTGAGCAAGGAGTAGCTCTTGTCTATTCCATATTTGGCTTAAGGAACTTTATCTGTGCTCATTTCAATCTCTGGTTTTATGCAGCACCCCAACTCACCTTTCCCCTTAAGCAAGCATAAGTTGGTTTTCTAAATTTGAGACCCTGTTCTGTTTTGGAATTCAGTTCCTGTGTAGCCAAGTTTACATTCCGTGTATTAGTGATATCTTATGAGGTTTCTTTTTCTGTGTGACTTATTTCAGTTAGAATCATCATACCTGAATCCACTCATTATGCTGCTACGGGCCTGATGACATAGATTTCATTGCTGATTGATACTGCATTGTACGTAAGTACCAAAACTTCTTTATCCATTTTTCACTTTCTGCGATATTGAACTTGTACCGTAAACGAGGTTCTTGTAAACAGAGGCGTCCCAAACTTTGGGGTGGCTGTGTCTTTTTGATTTTAATTTCCCTAAGCTATAGGACCATAAGTGGAAGTGCCCTAGGATCTGTTGCTTTGTTTTTTCGATGTTTCAGGAAAAACCATACACTTCTCCCGAGTGTCTGTTGGCAATTTACATCCCGCCCATCAGCATAACAAGGCTCCCAGTTCTCCATGACCTGTCCTGCCTTTCTGGATTTTACACTTTTTTCAGATGGCCCTTTTGACCAGGGGGAAGTGAGACTTCATTGTAGTGCAGATTTGCTTTGCAAGCTTGCTTGGTTGGCCAAAAAGGGCGTATGCGTTTTTTCCTCAATATATTCAGGAAAAAACGCATACGCCCTTTTTGGCCAAGTGCATCATTGTGGACCTTCTGCCTCTTTTCCTATGCTTTCAATGCAATTCCAGTCTACCTCCTGAAATCGTTTTCCTGCAATTCTGCCCCGCTTTCAAGTCCTCTTGGCAGCCTTACTTCAGTATATTTTTGGACGATAGCTGTCATTTATAACTCTGCAGGTTTGTGAATTACAGTGCCCCTGGGCTCCTTTCTTCAACTCGCTTTCTTGTGAGCTGGCCGCAACACCGCAGGATGGCTTCAGGCCCTAATCTGGTTCCGGCACGGCACGCTGAGCCTTTGTTTAATTCCTCTTCCTGGTGGGAAATGAGAGTTAAATTTGCCTGTCCAGACACCTCCAGCTAGTCTCTCATTGGTTCTCGCTATTCCTGTTCATCTTCCGCAGAAATTGCAAACTGGCCCAAACAGGAGGTTAAAGGGACTGACTCTCCAAGTGGGGAGAGTGTTAGTAAAGCGTCTGGAATGTTGCACCCGAGTACCAGGGGACGAAAACTGAGACATATTTGAACACGTCTCCCGTTCACACGGTTGATCATACTCTGGGTTCCACATGCATGTTTTAGCTGAAGGAAGAATACCTTAAACCTGGAGAGTTGAGACCCGTGGAATGGGTACCATGCAATATGACTTCAAAGGGTCTTCATTTGCTCACCAAACCTCTCCAATCCTGTCACTGCTGCATTTATGCCCCTGTACACACGCTTGATTCTCTTTTGGAGACATAGCAATCCATAGGTTTTAAGATACTTACTAGTCAGGTACATTCTTAGGCGTTTAATATGGGGTGTTGAGTCCATTTCGTTGAGCAAGGAGTAGCTCTTGTCTATTCCATATTTGGCTTAAGGAACTTTATCTGTGCTCATTTCAATCTCTGGTTTTATGCAGCACCCCAACTCACCTTTCCCCTTAAGCAAGCATAAGTTGGTTTTCTAAATTTGAGACCCTGTTCTGTTTTGGAATTCAGTTCCTGTGTAGCCAAGTTTACATACCGTGTATTAGTGATATCTTATGATGTTTCTTTTTCTGTGTGACTTATTTCAGTTAGAATCATCGTACCTGAATCCACTCATTATGCTGCTACGGGCCTGATGACATAGATTTCATTGCTGAGTGATACTGCATTGTACGTAAGTACCACAAGTTCTTTATCCATTTTTCACTTTCTGCGATATTGAACTTGTACCGTAAAAGGGGTTCTTGTAAACAGAGCCGTCCCAAACTTTGGGGTGGCTGTTTCTTTTTGATTTTAATTTCCCTAAGCTATAGGACCATAAGTGGAAGTGCCCTAGGCTCTGTTGCTTTGTTTTTTAGATGTTTCAGGAAACACCATACACTTCTCCCGAGTGGCTGTTGGCAATTTACATCCCGCCCATCAGCATAACAAGGCTCCCAGTTCTCCATGACCTGTCTTGCCTTTCTGGATTTTACACTTTTTTCAGATGGCCCTTTTGACCAGGGGGAAGTGAGACTTCATTGTAGTGCAGATTTGCTTTGCAAGCTTGCTTGGTTGGCCAAAAAGGGCGTATGCGTTTTTTCCTCAATATATTCAGGAAAAAACGCATACGCCCTTTTTGGCCAAGTGCATCATTGTGGACCTTCTGCCTCTTTTCCTATGCTTTCAATGCAATTCCAGTCTACCTCCTGAAATCGTTTTCCTGCAATTCTGCCCCGCTTTCAAGTCCTCTTGGCAGCCTTACTTCAGTATATTTTTGGACGATAGCTGTCATTTATAACTCTGCAGGTTTGTGAATTACAGTGCCCCTGGGCTCCTTTCTTCAACTCGCTTTCTTGTGAGCTGGCCCCAACACCGCAGGATGGCTTCAGGCCCTAATCTGGTTCCGGCACGGCACGATGAGCCTTTGGTTAATTCCTTTTCCTGGTGGGAAATAAGAGTTAAATTTGCCCGTCCAGACACCTCCAGCTAGTCTCTCATGGTTTCTCCCTTTTCCTGTTCATCTTCCGCAGAAATTGCAAACTGGGCCAAACAGGAGGTTAAAGGCACTGACTCTCCAAGTCGGGAGAGTGTTAGTAAAGTGTCTGTAATGTTGCACCCGAGTACCAGGGGATCAAAACTGAGACATATTTGAACACGTCTCCCATTCACACGGTTTATCATGCTCTGGGTTCCACATGCATGTTTTAGCTGAAGGAAGAATACCGTAAACCTGGAGAGTTGAGACCCGTGGAATGGGTACCATGCAATATGACTTCAAAGGGTTTTCATTTGCTCACCGAACCTCTCCAATCCTATCCCTGCTCCGTTTATGCCCCTGTACACATGCTTGATTCTCTTTCGGAGACATAGCAATCCATAGGTTTTAAGATACTTACTAGTCAGGTACATTCTTAGGCGTTCAATATGCGGTGTTGAATCCATTTCGTTGAGCAAGGAGTAGCTCTTGTCTATTCCATATTTGGCTTAAGGAACTTTATCTGTGCTCATTTCAATCTCTGGTTTTATGCAGCACCCCAACTCCACTTTCCCCTTAAGCAAGCATAAGTTGGTTTTCTAAATTTGAGACCCTCTTCTGTTTTGGAATTCAGTTCTTGTGTAGCCAAGTTTACATTCTGTGTATTAGTGACATCTTATGATGTTTCTTTTTCTGTGTGATTTATTTCAGTTAGAATCATCGTACCTGAATCCACTCATTATGCTGCTACGGGCCTGATGACATAGATTTCATTGCTGAGTGATACTGCATTGTACGTAAGTACCACAAGTTCTTTATCTATTTTTCACTTTCTGTGATATTGAACTTATACGGTAAATGAGGTTCTTGTAAACAGAGGCGTCCCAAACTTTGGGGTGGCTGTGTCTTTTTGATTTTAATTTTCCTAAGCTATAGGACCATAAGTGGAAGTGCCCTAGGCTCTGTTGCTTTGTTTTTTAGATGTTTCAGGAAACACCATACACTTCTCCCGAGTGTCTGTTGGCAATTTACATCCCGCCCATCAGCATAACAAGGCTCCCAGTTCTCCATGGCCTGTCCTGCCTTTCTGGATTTTACACTTTATTCAGATGGCCCTTTTGACCGGGGGGAAGTGAGACTTCATTGTAGTGCAGATTTCCTTTGCAAGCTTGCTTGGTTGGCCAAAAAGTGCGTATGCGTTTTATCCTGAATATATTCAGGAAAAAACGCATATGTACTTTTTGGCCAAGTGCATCATTGTGGACGTTCTGCCTCTTTTCCTATGCTTTCAATGCAATTCCAGTCTACCTCCTGAAATCGGTTTCCTGCAATTCTGCCCCGCTTTCAAGTCCTCTTGGCAGCCTTACTTCAGTATATTTTTGGACGATAGCTGTCATTTATAACTCTGCAGGTTTGTGAATTACAGTGCCCCTGAGCTCCTTTCTTCAACTCGCTTTTTTGTGACCTGGCCGCAACACCGGAGGATGGCTTCAGGCCCTAATCTGGTTCCGGCACGGCACGCTGAGCCTTTGGTCATTTACTCTTCCTGGTGGGAAATGAGAGTTAAATTTGCCCGTCCAGACACCTCCAGCTAGTCTCTCATTGGTTCTCGCTATTCCCGTTCATCTTCCGCAGAAATTGCAAACTGGGCCAAAAAGGAGGTTAAAGGGACTGACTCTCCAAGTCGGGAGAGTGTTAGTAAAGCATCTGGAATGTTGCACCCGAGTACCAGGGTACGAAAACTGAGACATATTTGAACACGTCTCCCGATCACATGGTTGATCATACTCTAGGTTCCACATGCATGGTTTAGCTGAAGGAAGAATACCTTAAACCTGGGTAGTTGAAACCCGTGGAATGGGTACCATGCAATATGACTTCAAAGGGTCTTCATTTGCTCACCGAACCTCTCCAATCCTATCACTGCTGCGTTTATGCCCCTGTACACATGCTTGATTCTCTTTCGGAGACATAGCAATCCATAGGTTTTAAGATACTTACTAGTCAGGTACATTCTTAGGCGTTTAATATGCGGTGTTGAGTCCATTTCGTTGAGCAAGGAGTAGCTCTTGTCTATTCCATATTTGGCTTAAGGAACTTTATCTGTGCTCATTTCAATCTCTGGTTTTATGCAGCACCCCAACTCACCTTTCCCCTTAAGCAAGCATAAGTTGGTTTTCTAAATTTGAGAACATTTTCTGTTCTGTAATTCAGTTCCTGTGTAGCCAAGTTTACATTCCGTGTATTAGTGATATCTTATGATGTTTCTTTTTCTGTGTGACTTATTTCAGTTAGAATCATCATACCTGAATCCACTCATTATGCTGCTAAGGGCCTGATGACATAGATTTCATTGCTGAGTGATATTGCTTTCTAAGTAAATACCACCACTTCTTTATCCATTTTTCACTTTCTGTGATATTGAACTTGTACTGTAAACTAGGTTCTTGTAAACAGAGCCGTTCCAATCTTTGGGGTGGCTGTGTCTTTTTGATTTTAATTTCCCTAATCTATAGGACCATAAGTGGAAGTGCCCTAGGCTCTGTTGCTTTGTTTTTTAGATGTTTCGGGAAACACCATACACTTATGCCGAGTGTCTGTTGGCAATTTACATCCCGCCCATCAGCATAACAAGGCTCCCAGTTCTCCATGGCCTGTCCTGCCTTTCTGGATTTTACACTTTTTTCAGATGGCCCTTTTGACCGGGGGGAAGTGAGACTTCATTGTAGTGCAGATTTCCTTTGCAAGCTTGCTTGGTTGGCCAAAAAGGGCGTATGCGTTTTTTCCTGAATATATTCAGGAAAAAACGCATACGCCCTTTTTGGCCAAGTGCATCATTGTGGACGTTCTGCCTCTTTTCCTATGCTTTCAATGCAATTCCAGTCTACCTCCTGAAATCGGTTTCCTGCAATTCTGCCCCGCTTTCAAGTCCTCTTGGCAGCCTTACTTCAGTATATTTTTGGACGATAGCTGTCATTTATAACTCTGCAGGTTTGTGAATTACAGTGCCCCTGAGCTCCTTTCTTCAACTCGCTTTCTTTTGAGCTGGCCGCAACACCGCAGGATGGCTTCAGGCCCTAATCTGGTTCCGGCACAGCACGCTGATCCTTTGGTTATTTCCTCTTCCTGGTCAGAAATGAGAGTTAAATTTGCCCATCCAGACACCTCCAGCTAGTCTCTCATTGGTTCTCCCTATTCCTGTTCATCTTCCGCAGAAATTGCAAACTGGGCCAAACAGGAGGTTAAAGGCGCTGACTCTCCAAGTGGGGAGAGTGCTAGTAAAGCGTCTGGAATGTTGCACCCGAGTACCAGGGGAGGAAACCTGAGACATATTTGAACACGTCTACCAATCACAAGGTTGATCATACTCTAGGTTCCACATGCATGTTTTAGCTGAAGGAAGAATACCTTAAACCTGGGTAGTTGAAACCTGTGGAATGGGAACCATGCAATATGACTTCAAAGGGTCTTCATTTGCTCACCGAACCTCTCCAATCCTATCACTGCTGCGTTTATGCCCCTGTACACATGCTTGATTCTCTTTCGGAGACATAGCAATCCATAGGTTTTAAGATACTTACTAGTCAGGTACATTCTTAGGCGTTTCATATGCGGTGTTGAGTCCATTTCGTTGAGCAAGGAGTAGCTCTTGTCTATTCCATATTTGGCTTAAGGAACTTTATCTGTGCTCATTTCAATCTCTGGTTTTATGCAGCACCCCAACTCACCTTTCCCCTTAAGCAAGCATAAGTTGGTTTTCTAAATTTGAGACCCTGTTCTGTTCTGGAATTCAGTTCCTGTGTAGCCAAGTTTACATTCCGTGTAGTACTGATATCTTATGATGTTTCTTTTTCTGTGTGACTTATTTCAGTTAGAATCATCGTACCTGAATCCACTCATTATGCTGCTACGGGCCTGATGACATAGATTTCATTGCTGAGTGATACTGCATTGTACGTAATTACCACAAACTCCTTATCCATTTATCACTTTCTGTGATATTGAACTTGTACGGTAAACGAGGTTCTTGTAAACAGAGGCGTCCCAAACTTTGGGGTGGCTGTGTCTTTTTGATTTTAATTTCCCTAAGCTATAGGACCATAAGTGGAAGTGCCCTAGGCTCTGTTGTTTTGTTTCTTAGATATGTCAGGAAACACCATACACTTCTCTCGAGTGTCTGTTGGCAATTTACATCCCGCCCATCAGCATAACAAGGCTCCCAGTTCTCCATGGCCTGTCCTGCCTTTCTGGATTTTACACTTTTTCCAGATGGCCCTTTTTACCTGGGGGAAGTGAGACTTCATTGTAGTGCAGATTTCCTTTGCAACCTTGCTTGGTTGGCCAAAAACCGCGTATGCTTTTTTTCCTGAATATATTCAGGAAAAAACGCATACGCCCTTTTTGGCCAAGTGCATCATTGTGGACGTTCTGCCTCTTTTCCTATGCTTTCAATGCAATTCCAGTCTACCTCCTGAAATCGGTTTCCTGCAATTCTGCCCCGCTTTCAAGTCCTCTTGGCAGCCTTACTTCAGTATATTTTTGGACGATAGCTGTCATTTATAACTCTGCAGGTTTGTGAATTACAGTGCCCCTGAGCTCCTTTCTTCAACTCGCTTTCTTGTGACCTGGCCGCAACACAACAGGATGGCTTCAGGCCCTAATCTGGTTCCGGCACAGCACGATGAGCCTTTGGTTAATTCCTCTTCCTGGTGGGAAACGAGAGTTAAATTTGCCCGTCCAGACACCTCCAGCTAGTCTCTCATTGGTTCTCCCTATTCCTGTTCATCTTCCGCAGAAATTGCAAACTGGGCCAAACAGGAGGTTAAAGGGACTGACTCTCCAAGTCGGGAGAGTGTTAGTAAAGCGTCTGGAATGTTGCACCCGAGTACCAGGGTACGAAAACTGAGACATATTTGAACACGTCTCCCGATCACGTGGTTGATCATACTCTAGGTTTCACATGCATGTTTTAGCTGATGGAAGAATACCTTAAACCTGGGTAGTTGAAACCCGTGGATTGGGTACCATGCAATATGACTTCAAAGGGTCTTCATTTGCTCACCAAACCTCTCCAATCCTGTCACTGCTGCGTTTATGCCCCTGTACACATGCTTGATTCTCTTTCGGAGACGTAGCAATCCATAGGTTTTAAGATACTTACTAGCCAGGTACATTCTTAGGCGTTTAATATGGGGTGTTGAGTCCATTTCGTTGAGCAAGGAGTAGCTCTTGTCTATTCCATATTTGGCTTAAGGAACTTTATCTGTGCTCATTTCAATCTCTGGTTTTATGCAGCACCCCAACTCACCTTTCCCCTTAAGCAAGCATAAGTTGGTTTTCTAAATTTGAGACCCTGTTCTGTTTTGGAATTCAGTTCCTGTGTAGCCAAGTTTACATTCCGTGTATTAGTGATATCTTATGATGTTTCTTCTTCTGTGTGACTTATTTCAGTTAGAATCATCGTACCTGAATCCACTCATTATGCTGCTACGGGCCTGATGACATAGACTTCATTGCTGAGTGATACTGCATTGTACGTAAGTACCAAAACTTCTTTATCCATTTTTCACTTTCTGCGATATTGAACTTGTACCGTAAACGAGGTTCTTGTAAACAGAGGCGTCCCAAACTTTGGGGTGGCTGTGTCTTTTTGATTTTAATTTCCCTAAGCTATAGGACCATAAGTGGAAGTGCCCTAGGCTCTGTTGCTTTGTTTTTTCGATGTTTCAGGAAACACCATACACTTCTCCCGAGTGTCTGTTGGCAATTTACATCCCACCCATCAGCATAACAAGGCTCCCAGTTCTCCATGACCTGTCCTGCCTTTCTGGATTTTACACTTTTTTCAGATGGCCCTTTTGACCGGGGGGAAGTGAGACTTCATTGTAGTGCAGATTTCCTTTGCAAGCTTGCTTGGTTGGCCAAAAAGGGCGTATGCGTTTTTTCCTCAATATATTCAGGAAAAAACGCATACGCCCTTTTTGGCCAAGTGCATCATTGTGGACGTTCTGCCTCTTTTCCTATGCTTTCAATGCAATTCCAGTCTACCTCCTGAAATCGGTTTCCTGCAATTCTGCCCCGCTTTCAAGTCCTCTTGGCAGCCTTACTTCAGTATATTTTTGGACGATAGCTGTCATTTATAACTCTGCAGGTTTGTGAATTACAGTGCCCCTGGGCTCCTTTCTTCAACTCGCTTTCTTGTGAGATGGCCCCAACACCGCAGGATGGCTTCAGGCCCTAATCTGGTTCCGGCACGGCACGATGAGCCTTTGGTTAATTCCTTTTCCTGGTGGGAAATGAGAGTTAAATTTGCCCGTCCAGACACCTCCAGCTAGTCTCTCATGGGTTCTCCCTATTCCTGTTCATCTTCCGCAGAAATTGCAAACTGGGCCAAACAGGAGGTTAAAGGCGCTGACTCTCCAAGTGGGAGAGTGTTAGTAAAGTGTCTGGAATGTTGCACCCGAGTACCAGGGGACGAAAACTGAGACATATTTGAACACGTCTCCCGATCACACAGTTGATCATACTCTGGATTCCACATGCATGTTTTAGCTGAAGGAAGAATACCTTAAACCTGGAGAGTTGAGATCCGTGGAATGGGTACCATGCAATATGACTTCAAAGGGCCTTCATTTGCTCACCGAACCTCTCCAATCCTATCACTGCTGCATTTATGCCCCTGTACACACGCTTGATTCTCTTTTGGAGACATAGCAATCCATAGGTTTTAAGATACTTACTACTCAGGTACATTCTTAGGCGTTTAATATGGGGTGTTGAGTCCATTTCATTGAGCAAGGAGTAGCTCTTGCCTATTCCATATTTGGCTTAAGGAACTTTATCTGTGCTCATTTCAATCTCTGGTTTTATGCAGCACCCCAACTCACCTTTACCCTTAAGCAAGCATAAGTTGGTTTTCTAAATTTGAGACCCTGTTCTGTTTTGGAATTCAGTTCCTGTGTAGCCAAGTTTACATACCGTGTATTAGTGATATCTTATGATGTTTCTTTTTCTGTGTGACTTATTTCAGTTAGAATCATCGTACCTGAATCCACTCATTATGCTGCTACGGGCCTGATGACATAGATTTCATTGCTGAGTGATACTGCATTGTACGTAAGTACCACAAGTTCTTTATCCATTTTTCACTTTCTGTGATATTGAACTTGTACGGTAAACGAGGTTCTTGTAAACAGAGGCGTCCCAAACTTTGGGGTGGCTGTGTCTTTTTGATTTTAATTTCCCTAAGCTATAGGACCATAAGTGGAAGTGCCCTAGGCTCTGTTGCTTTGTTTTTTAGATGTTTCAGGAAACACCATACACTTCTCCCAAGTGTCTGTTGGCAATTTACATCACGCCCATCAGCAGAACAAGGCTCCCAGTTCTCCATGGCCTGTCCTGCCTTTCTGGATTTTACACTTTTTTCAGATGGCCCTTTTGACCGGGGGGAAGTGAGACTTCATTGTAGTGTAGATTTCCTTTGCAAGCTTGCTTGGTTGGCCAAAAAGGGCGTATGCGTTTTTTCCTGAATATATTCAGGAAAAAACGCATACGCACTTTTTGGCCAAGTGCATCATTGTGGACGTTCTGCCTCTTTTCCTATGCTTTCAATGCAATTCCAGTCTACCTCCTGAAATCGGTTTCCTGCAATTCTGCCCCGCTTTCAAGTGTTCTTGGCAGCCTTACTTCAGTATATTTTTGGACGATAGCTGTCATTTATAACTCTGCAGGTTTGTGAATTACAGTGCCCCTGAGCTCCTTTCTTCAACTCGCTTTCTTTTGAGCTGGCCGCAACACCGCAGGATGGCTTCAGGCCCTAATCTGGTTCCGGCACAGCACGCTGAGCCTTTGGTTATTTCCTCTTCCTGGTCAGAAATGAGAGTTAAATTTGCCCATCCAGACACCTCCAGCTAGTCTAACATTGGTTCTCCCTATTCCTGTTCATCTTCCGCAGAAATTGCAAACTGGGCCAAACAGGAGGTTAAAGGCGCTGACTCTCCAAGTGGGGAGAGTGCTAGTAAAGCGTCTGGAATGTTGCACCCGAGTACCAGGGGAGGAAACCTGAGACATATTTGAACACGTCTACCGATCACAAGGTTGATCATACTCTAGGTTCCACATGCATGTTTTAGCTGAAGGAAGAATACCTTAAACCTGGGTAGTTGAAACCTGTGGAATGGGAACCATGCAATATGACTTCAAAGGGTCTTCATTTGCTCACCGAACCTCTCCAATCCTATCACTGCTGCGTTTATGCCCCTGTACACATGCTTGATTCTCTTTCGGAGACATAGCAATCCATAGGTTTTAAGATACTTACTAGTCAGGTACATTCTTAGGCGTTTCATATGCGGTGTTGAGTCCATTTCGTTGAGCAAGGAGTAGCTCTTGTCTATTCCATATTTGGCTTAAGGAACTTTATCTGTGCTCATTTCAATCTCTGGTTTTATGCAGCACCCCAACTCACCTTTCCCCTTAAGCAAGCATAAGTTGGTTTTCTAAATTTGAGACCCTGTTCTGTTCTGGAATTCAGTTCCTGTGTAGCCAAGTTTACATTCCGTGTAGTACTGATATCTTATGATGTTTCTTTTTCTGTGTGACTTATTTCAGTTAGAATCATCGTACCAGAATCCACTCATTATGCTGCTACGGGCCTGATGACATAGATTTCATTGCTGAGTGATACTGCATTGTACGTAATTACCACAAGCTCCTTATCCATTTATCACTTTCTGTGATATTGAACTTGTACGGTAAACGAGGTTCTTGTAAACAGAGGCGTCCCAAACTTTGGGGTGGCTGTGTCTTTTTGATTTTAATTTCCCTAAGCTATAGGACCATAAGTGGAAGTGCCCTAGGCTCTGTTGCTTTGTTTCTTAGATATGTCAGGAAACACCATACACTTCTCTCGAGTGTCTGTTGGCAATTTACATCCCGCCCATCAGCATAACAAGGCTCCCAGTTCTCCATGGCCTGTCCTGCCTTTCTGGATTTTACACTTTTTCCAGATGGCCCTTTTTACCTGGGGGAAGTGAGACTTCATTGTAGTGCAGATTTCCTTTGCAACCTTGCTTGGTTGGCCAAAAACCGCGTATGCTTTTTTTCCTGAATATATTCAGGAAAAAACGCATACGCCCTTTTTGGCCAAGTGCATCATTGTGGACCTTCTGCCTCTTTTCCTATGCTTTCAATGCAATTCCAGTCTACCTCCTGAAATCGGTTTCCTGCAATTCTGCCCCGCTTTCAAGTCCTCTTGGCAGCCTTACTTCAGTATATTTTTGGACGATAGCTGTCATTTATAACTCTGCAGGTTTGTGAATTACAGTGCCCCTGAGCTCCTTTCTTCAACTCGCTTTCTTTTGAGCTGGCCGCAACACCACAGGATGGCTTCAGGCCCTAATCTGGTTCCGGCACGGCACGCTGAGCCTTTGGTTAATTCCTCTTCCTGGTGGGAAATGAGAGTTAAATTTGCCCGTCCAGACACCTCCAGCTAGTCTCTCATTGGTTCTCGCTATTCCTGTTCATCTTCCGCAGAAATTGCAAACTGGGCCAAACAGGAGGTTAAAGGGACTGACTCTCCAAGTCGGGAGAGTGTTAGTAAAGCGTCTGGAATGTTGCACCCGAGTACCAGGGTACGAAAACTGAGACATATTTGAACACGTCTCCCGATCACATGGTTGATCATACTCTAGGTTCCACATGCATGTTTTAGCTAAAGGAAGAATACCTTAAACCTGGGTAGTTGAAACCCGTGGAATGGGTACCATGCAATATGACTTCAAAGGGTCTTCATTTGCTCACCAAACCTCTCCAATCCTATCACTGCTGCGTTTATGCCCCTGTACACATGCTTGATTCTCTTTCGGAGACGTAGCAATCCATAGGTTTTAAGATACTTACTAGCCAGGTACATTCTTAGGCGTTTAATATGGGGTGTTGAGTCCATTTCGTTGAGCAAGGAGTAGCTCTTGTCTATTCCATATTTGGCTTAAGGAACTTTATCTGTGCTCATTTCAATCTCTGGCTTTATGCAGCACCCCAACTCACCTTTCCCCTTAAGCAAGCATAAGTTGGTTTTCTAAATTTGAGACGCTGTTCTGTTTTGGAATTCAGTTCCTGTGTAGCCAAGTTTACATTCCGTGTATTAGTGATATCTTATGATGTTTCTTCTTCTGTGTGACTTATTTCAGTTAGAATCATCGTACCTGAATCCACTCATTATGCTGCTACGGGCCTGATGACATAGACTTCATTGCTGATTGATACTGCATTGTACGTAAGTACCAAAACTTCTTTATCCATTTTTCACTTTCTGCGATATTGAACTTGTACCGTAAACGAGGTTCTTGTAAACAGAGGCGTCCCAAACTTTGGGGTGGCTGTGTCTTTTTGATTTTAATTTCCCTAAGCTATAGGACCATAAGTGGAAGTGCCCTAGGCTCTGTTGCTTTGTTTTTTCGATGTTTCAGGAAACACCATACACTTCTCCCGAGTGTCTGTTGGCAATTTACATCCCACCCATCAGCATAACAAGGCTCCCAGTTCTCCATGACCTGTCCTGCCTTTCTGGATTTTACACTTTTTTCAGATGGCCCTTTTGACCGGGGGGAAGTGAGACTTCATTGTAGTGCAGATTTCCTTTGCAAGCTTGCTTGGTTGGCCAAAAAGGGCGTATGCGTTTTTTCCTCAATATATTCAGGAAAAAACGCATACGCCCTTTTTGGCCAAGTGCATCATTGTGGACCTTCTGCCTCTTTTCCTATGCTTTCAATGCAATTCCAGTCTACCTCCTGAAATCGTTTTCCTGCAATTCTGCCCAGCTTTCAAGTCCTCTTGGCAGCCTTACTTCAGTATATTTTTGGACGATAGCTGTCATTTATAACTCTGCAGGTTTGTGAATTACAGTGCCCCTGGGCTCCTTTCTTCAACTCGCTTTCTTGTGAGCTGGCCCCAACACCGCAGGATGGCTTCAGGCCCTAATCTGGTTCTGGCACGGCACGATGAGCCTTTGGTTAATTCCTTTTCCTGGTGGGAAATGAGAGTTAAATTTGCCCGTCCAGACACCTCCAGCTAGTCTCTCATGGGTTCTCCCTATTCCTGTTCATCTTCCGCAGAAATTGCAAACTGGGCCAAACAGGAGGTTAAAGGCGCTGACTCTCCAAGTGGGAGAGTGTTAGTAAAGTGTCTGGAATGTTGCACCCGAGTACCAGGGGACGAAAACTGAGACATATTTGAACACGACTCCTGATCACACAGTTGATCATACTCTGGATTCCACATGCATGTTTTAGCTGAAGGAAGAATACCTTAAACCTGGAGAGTTGAGATCCGTGGAATGGGTACCATGCAATATGACTTCAAAGGGCCTTCATTTGCTCACCGAACCTCTCCAATCCTATCACTGCTCTGTTTATGCCCCAGTACACACGCTTGATTCTCTTTCGGAGACATAGCAATGCCTAGGTTTTAAGATACTTACTAGTCAGGTACATTCTTAGGCGTTTAATATGGGGTTTTGAGTCCATTTCGTTGAGCAAGGAGTAGCTCTTGTCTATTCCATATTTGGCTTAAGGAACTTTATCTGTGCTCATTTCAATCTCTGGTTTTATGCAGCACCCCAACTCACCTTTCCCCTTAAGCAAGCATAAGTTGCTTTTCTAAGTTTGAGACCCTGTTCTGTTTTGGAATTCAGTTCCTGTGTAGCCAAGTTTACATTCCGTGTATTAGTGATATCTTATGAAGATTCTTTTTCTGTGTGACTTATTTCAGTTAGAATCATCATACCTAAATCGACTAATTGTGTTGCTACGGGCCTGATGACATAGATTTCTTTGCTGAGTGATATTGCATTGTACGTAAATACCACAAGTTCTTTATCCATTTTTCACTTTCTGTGATATTGAACTTGTACTGTAAACGAGGTTCTTGTAAACAGAGCCGTCCCAAACTTTGGGGTGGCTGTGTCTTTTTGAATTTAATTTCCCTAAGCTATAGGACCATAAGTGGAAGTGCCCTAGGCTCTGTTGCTTTGTTTTTTAGATGATTCAGGAAACACCATACACTTCTCCCGAGTGTCTGTTGGCAATTTACATCCCGCCCATCAGCATAACAAGGCTCCCAGTTCTCCATGACCTGTCCTGACTTTCTGGATTTTACACTTTTTTCAGATGGCCCTTTTTACCTGGGGGAAGTGAGACTTAATTGTACTGCAGATTTCCTTTGCAAGCTTGCTTGGTTGGCCAAAAAGGGCGTATGCGTTTTTTCCTGAATATATTCAGGAAAAAACGCATACGCCCTTTTTGGCCAAGTGCATCATTGTGGACGTTCTGCCTCTTTTCCTATGCTTTCAATGCAATTCCAGTCTACCTCCTGAAATCGGTTTCCTGCAATTCTGCCCCGCTTTCAAGTCCTCTTGGCAGCCTTACTTCAGTATATTTTTGGACAATAGCTGTCATTTATAACTCTGCAGGTTTGTGAATTACAGTGTCCCTGAGCTCCTTTCTTCAACTCGCTTTCTTTTGAGCTGGGCGCAACAACGCAGGATGGCTTCAGGCCCTAATCTGGTTCCGGCACGGCATGCTGAGCCTTTGGTTAATTCCTCTTCCTGGTGGAAAATAAGAGTTAAATTTGCCCGTCCAGACACCTCCAGCTAGTCTCTCATGGTTTCTCCCTATTCCTGTTCATCTTCTGCAGAAATTGCAGACTGGGCCAAACAGGAGGTTAAAGGCACTGACTCTCCAAGTGGGGAGAGTGTTAGTAAAGTGTCTGGAATGTTGCACCCGAGTACCAGGGGACCAAAACTGAGACATATTTGAACACGTCACCCGTTCACACGATTTATCATGCTCTGGGTTCCACATGCATGTTTTAGCTGAAGGAAGAATACTTTAAACCTGGAGAGTTGAAACCCGTGGATCGGGTACCATGCAATATGACTTCAAAGGGTCTTCATTTGCTCACCGAACCTCTCCAATCCTATCACTGCTGCGTTTATGCCCCTGTACACACGCTTGATTCTCTTCCGGACATAGCAATCCCTAGGTTTTAAGATACTTACTAGTCAGGTACATTCTTAGGTGTTTAACATGGGGTGTTGAGTCCGTTTCATTGAGCAAGGAGTAGCTCTTGTCTATTCCATATTTGGCTTAAGGGACTTTATCTGTGCTCATTTCAATCTCTGGTTTTATGCAGCACCCCAACTCACCTTTCCTCTTAAGCAAGCATAAGTTAGTTACCTAAATTTGATACCCTGTTCTGTTTCGTAATTCAGTTCCTGTGTAGCCAAGTTTACATTCTGTGTATTACTGATATCTTATGATGTTTCTTTTTCTGTGTGACTTATTTCAGTTAGAATCATCATACGTGAATCCACTCATTGTGCTGCTAAGGGCCTGATGACATAGATTTCATTGCTGAGTGATATTGCTTTGTAAGTAAATACCACAACTTCTTTATCCATTTTTCACTTTCTGTGATATTGAACTTGTACCGTAAACGAGGTTCTTGTGAACAGAGGCGTCCCAAACTTTGGGGTGGCTGTGTCTTTTTGATTTTAATTTCCCTAAGCTATAGGACCATAACTGGAAGTGCCCTAGGCTCTGTTGCTTTGTTTTTTAGAAGTTTCAGGAAACACCATACACTTCTCCCGAGTGTCTGTTGGCAATTTCCATCCCACCCATCAGCATAACAAGTCTCCCAGTTCTCCATGGCCTTTCCTGCCTTTCTGGATTTTACACTTTTTTCAGATGGCGCTTTTGACCAGGGGGACGTGAGACTTCATTCTAGTGCAGATTTCCTTTGCAAGCTTGCTTGGTTGGCCAAAAAGGGCGTATGCATTTTTTCCTGAATATATTCAGGAAAAAACGCATACGCCCTTTTTGGCCAAGTGCATCATTGTGGACGTTCTGCCTCTTTTCCTATGCTTTCAATGCAATTCCAGTCTACAACCTGAAATCTGTTTCCTGCAATTCTGCCCCGCTTTCATGTCCTCTTGCAGCCTTACTTCAGTCTATTTTTGGACGATAGCTGTCATTTATAACTCTGCAGGTTTGTGAATTACAGTGTCCCTGATCTCCTTTCTTCAACTCGCTTTCTTGTGACGTGGTCGCAACACCGTAGGATGGCTTCAGTCCCTAATCTGGTTCCGGCATGGCACGCTGAGCCTTTGGTTATTTCTTCTTCCTGGTGGGAAATGAGAGTTAAATTTGCCCGTCCAGACACCTCCAGCTAGTCTCTCATTGGTTCTCCTTATTCCTGTTCATCTTCCGCAGAAATTGCAAACTGGGCCAAACAGGAGGTTAAAGGCGCTGACTCTCCAAGTGGGAGAGTGTTAGTAAGGTGTCTGGAATGTTGCACCCGAGTACCAGGGGACGAAAACTGAGATATATTTGAACACGTCTCCCGATCACACAGTTGATCATACTCTGGATTCCACATGCATGTTTTAGCTGAAGGAAGAATACCTTAAACCTGGAGAGTTGAGATCCGTGGAATGGGTACCATGCAATATGACTTCAAAGGGTCTTCATTTGCTCACCGAACCTCTCCAATCCTATCACTGCTGCGTTTATGCCCCAGTACACACGCTTGATTCTCTTTCGGAGACGTAGCAATCCCTAGGTTTTAAGATACTTACTAGTCAGGTCCATTCTTAGGCGTTTAATATGGGGTGTTGAGTCCATTTCGTTGAGCAAGGAGTAGCTCTTGTCTATTCCATATTTGGCTTAAGGAACTTTATCTGTGCTCATTTCAATCTCTGGTTTTATGCAGCACCCCAACTCACCTTTCCCCTTAAGCAAGCATAAGTTGGTTTTCTAAATTTGAGACCCTGTTCTGTTTTGGAATTCAGTTCCTGTGTAGCCAAGTTTACATTCCGTGTATTAGTGATATCTTATGATGTTTCTTTTTCTGTGTGACTTATTTCAGTTAGAATCATCGTACCTGAATCCACTCATTATGCTGCTACGGGCCTGATGACATAGATTTCATTGCTGAGTGATACTGCATTGTACGTAAGTACCACAAGTTCTTTATCCATTTTTCACTTTCTGTGATATTGAACTTGTTCGGTAAACGAGGTTCTTGTAAACAGAGGCGTCCCAAACTTTGGGGTGGCTGTGTCTTTTTGATTTTAATTTCCCTAAGCTATAGGACCATAAGTGGAAGTGCCCTAGGCTCTGTTGCTTTGTTTTTTAGATGTTTCAGGAAACACCATACACTTCTCGCAAGTGCCTGTTGGCAATTTACATCCCGCCCATCAGCATAACAAGGCTCCCAGTTCTCCATGGCCTGTCCTGCCTTACTGGATTTTCCACTTTTTTAGATGGCCCTTTTGACCGGGGGGGAAGTGAGACTTCATTGTAGTGCAGATTTCCTTTGCAAGCTTGCTTGGTTGGCCAAAAAGTGTGTATGCGTTATTTCCTGAATATATTCAGGAAAAAACGCATACGCCCTTTTTGGCCAAGTGCATCACTGTGGACGTTCTGCCTCTTTTCCTATGCTTTCAATGCAATTCCAGTCTACCTCCTGAAATCGGATTCCTGCAATTCTGCCCAGCTTTCAAGTCCTCTTGGCAGCCTTACTTCAGTATATTTTTGGACGATAGCTGTCATTTATAACTCTGCAGGTTTGTGAATTACAGTGCCCCTGGGCTCCTTTCTTCAACTCGCTTTCTTGTGAGCTGGCCCCAACACCGCAGGATGGCTTCAGGCCCTAATCTGGTTCTGGCACGGCACGATGAGCCTTTGGTTAATTCCTTTTCCTGGTGGGAAATGAGAGTTAAATTTGCCCGTCCAGACACCTCCAGCTAGTCTCTCATGGGTTCTCCCTATTCCTGTTCATCTTCCGCAGAAATTGCAAACTGGGCCAAACAGGAGGTTAAAGGCGCTGACTCTCCAAGTGGGAGAGTGTTAGTAAAGTGTCTGGAATGTTGCACCCGAGTACCAGGGGACGAAAACTGAGACATATTTGAACACGACTCCTGATCACACAGTTGATCATACTCTGGATTCCACATGCATGTTTTAGCTGAAGGAAGAATACCTTAAACCTGGAGAGTTGAGATCCGTGGAATGGGTACCATGCAATATGACTTCAAAGGGCCTTCATTTGCTCACCGAACCTCTCCAATCCTATCACTGCTCTGTTTATGCCCCAGTACACACGCTTGATTCTCTTTCGGAGACATAGCAATGCCTAGGTTTTAAGATACTTACTAGTCAGGTACATTCTTAGGCGTTTAATATGGGGTTTTGAGTCCATTTCGTTGAGCAAGGAGTAGCTCTTGTCTATTCCATATTTGGCTTAAGGAACTTTATCTGTGCTCATTTCAATCTCTGGTTTTATGCAGCACCCCAACTCACCTTTCCCCTTAAGCAAGCATAAGTTGCTTTTCTAAGTTTGAGACCCTGTTCTGTTTTGGAATTCAGTTCCTGTGTAGCCAAGTTTACATTCCGTGTATTAGTGATATCTTATGAAGATTCTTTTTCTGTGTGACTTATTTCAGTTAGAATCATCATACCTAAATCGACTAATTGTGTTGCTACGGGCCTGATGACATAGATTTCTTTGCTGAGTGATATTGCATTGTACGTAAATACCACAAGTTCTTTATCCATTTTTCACTTTCTGTGATATTGAACTTGTACTGTAAACGAGGTTCTTGTAAACAGAGCCGTCCCAAACTTTGGGGTGGCTGTGTCTTTTTGAATTTAATTTCCCTAAGCTATAGGACCATAAGTGGAAGTGCCCTAGGCTCTGTTGCTTTGTTTTTTAGATGATTCAGGAAACACCATACACTTCTCCCGAGTGTCTGTTGGCAATTTACATCCCGCCCATCAGCATAACAAGGCTCCCAGTTCTCCATGACCTGTCCTGACTTTCTAGATTTTACACTTTTTTCAGATGGCCCTTTTTACCTGGGGGAAGTGAGACTTAATTGTACTGCAGATTTCCTTTGCAAGCTTGCTTGGTTGGCCAAAAAGGGCGTATGCGTTTTTTCCTGAATATATTCAGGAAAAAACGCATACGCCCTTTTTGGCCAAGTGCATCATTGTGGACGTTCTGCCTCTTTTCCTATGCTTTCAATGCAATTCCAGTCTACCTCCTGAAATCGGTTTCCTGCAATTCTGCCCCGCTTTCAAGTCCTCTTGGCAGCCTTACTTCAGTATATTTTTGGACAATAGCTGTCATTTATAACTCTGCAGGTTTGTGAATTACAGTGTCCCTGAGCTCCTTTCTTCAACTCGCTTTCTTTTGAGCTGGGCGCAACAACGCAGGATGGCTTCAGGCCCTAATCTGGTTCCGGCACGGCATGCTGAGCCTTTGGTTAATTCCTCTTCCTGGTGGAAAATAAGAGTTAAATTTGCCCGTCCAGACACCTCCAGCTAGTCTCTCATGGTTTCTCCCTATTCCTGTTCATCTTCTGCAGAAATTGCAGACTGGGCCAAACAGGAGGTTAAAGGCACTGACTCTCCAAGTGGGGAGAGTGTTAGTAAAGTGTCTGGAATGTTGCACCCGAGTACCAGGGGACCAAAACTGAGACATATTTGAACACGTCACCCGTTCACACGATTTATCATGCTCTGGGTTCCACATGCATGTTTTAGCTGAAGGAAGAATACTTTAAACCTGGAGAGTTGAAACCCGTGGATCGGGTACCATGCAATATGACTTCAAAGGGTCTTCATTTGCTCACCGAACCTCTCCAATCCTATCACTGCTGCGTTTATGCCCCTGTACACACGCTTGATTCTCTTCCGGACATAGCAATCCCTAGGTTTTAAGATACTTACTAGTCAGGTACATTCTTAGGTGTTTAACATGGGGTGTTGAGTCCGTTTCATTGAGCAAGGAGTAGCTCTTGTCTATTCCATATTTGGCTTAAGGGACTTTATCTGTGCTCATTTCAATCTCTGGTTTTATGCAGCACCCCAACTCACCTTTCCTCTTAAGCAAGCATAAGTTAGTTACCTAAATTTGATACCCTGTTCTGTTTCGTAATTCAGTTCCTGTGTAGCCAAGTTTACATTCTGTGTATTACTGATATCTTATGATGTTTCTTTTTCTGTGTGACTTATTTCAGTTAGAATCATCATACGTGAATCCACTCATTGTGCTGCTAAGGGCCTGATGACATAGATTTCATTGCTGAGTGATATTGCTTTGTAAGTAAATACCACAACTTCTTTATCCATTTTTCACTTTCTGTGATATTGAACTTGTACCGTAAACGAGGTTCTTGTGAACAGAGGCGTCCCAAACTTTGGGGTGGCTGTGTCTTTTTGATTTTAATTTCCCTAAGCTATAGGACCATAACTGGAAGTGCCCTAGGCTCTGTTGCTTTGTTTTTTAGAAGTTTCAGGAAACACCATACACTTCTCCCGAGTGTCTGTTGGCAATTTCCATCCCACCCATCAGCATAACAAGTCTCCCAGTTCTCCATGGCCTTTCCTGCCTTTCTGGATTTTACACTTTTTTCAGATGGCGCTTTTGACCAGGGGGACGTGAGACTTCATTCTAGTGCAGATTTCCTTTGCAAGCTTGCTTGGTTGGCCAAAAAGGGCGTATGCATTTTTTCCTGAATATATTCAGGAAAAAACGCATACGCCCTTTTTGGCCAAGTGCATCATTGTGGACGTTCTGCCTCTTTTCCTATGCTTTCAATGCAATTCCAGTCTACAACCTGAAATCTGTTTCCTGCAATTCTGCCCCGCTTTCATGTCCTCTTGCAGCCTTACTTCAGTATATTTTTGGACGATAGCTGTCATTTATAACTCTGCAGGTTTGTGAATTACAGTGTCCCTGATCTCCTTTCTTCAACTCGCTTTCTTGTGACGTGGTCGCAACACCGTAGGATGGCTTCAGTCCCTAATCTGGTTCCGGCATGGCACGCTGAGCCTTTGGTTATTTCTTCTTCCTGGTGGGAAATGAGAGTTAAATTTGCCCGTCCAGACACCTCCAGCTAGTCTCTCATTGGTTCTCCTTATTCCTGTTCATCTTCCGCAGAAATTGCAAACTGGGCCAAACAGGAGGTTAAAGGCGCTGACTCTCCAAGTGGGAGAGTGTTAGTAAGGTGTCTGGAATGTTGCACCCGAGTACCAGGGGACGAAAACTGAGATATATTTGAACACGTCTCCCGATCACACAGTTGATCATACTCTGGATTCCACATGCATGTTTTAGCTGAAGGAAGAATACCTTAAACCTGGAGAGTTGAGATCCGTGGAATGGGTACCATGCAATATGACTTCAAAGGGTCTTCATTTGCTCACCGAACCTCTCCAATCCTATCACTGCTGCGTTTATGCCCCAGTACACACGCTTGATTCTCTTTCGGAGACGTAGCAATCCCTAGGTTTTAAGATACTTACTAGTCAGGTACATTCTTAGGCGTTTAATATGGGGTGTTGAGTCCATTTCGTTGAGCAAGGAGTAGCTCTTGTCTATTCCATATTTGGCTTAAGGAACTTTATCTGTGCTCATTTCAATCTCTGGTTTTATGCAGCACCCCAACTCACCTTTCCCCTTAAGCAAGCATAAGTTGGTTTTCTAAATTTGAGACCCTGTTCTGTTTTGGAATTCAGTTCCTGTGTAGCCAAGTTTACATTCCGTGTATTAGTGATATCTTATGATGTTTCTTTTTCTGTGTGACTTATTTCAGTTAGAATCATCGTACCTGAATCCACTCATTATGCTGCTACGGGCCTGATGACATAGATTTCATTGCTGAGTGATACTGCATTGTACGTAAGTACCACAAGTTCTTTATCCATTTTTCACTTTCTGTGATATTGAACTTGTTCGGTAAACGAGGTTCTTGTAAACAGAGGCGTCCCAAACTTTGGGGTGGCTGTGTCTTTTTGATTTTAATTTCCCTAAGCTATAGGACCATAAGTGGAAGTGCCCTAGGCTCTGTTGCTTTGTTTTTTAGATGTTTCAGGAAACACCATACACTTCTCGCAAGTGCCTGTTGGCAATTTACATCCCGCCCATCAGCATAACAAGGCTCCCAGTTCTCCATGGCCTGTCCTGCCTTACTGGATTTTCCACTTTTTTAGATGGCCCTTTTGACCGGGGGGGAAGTGAGACTTCATTGTAGTGCAGATTTCCTTTGCAAGCTTGCTTGGTTGGCCAAAAAGTGTGTATGCGTTATTTCCTGAATATATTCAGGAAAAAACGCATACGCCCTTTTTGGCCAAGTGCATCACTGTGGACGTTCTGCCTCTTTTCCTATGCTTTCAATGCAATTCCAGTCTACCTCCTGAAATCGGATTCCTGCAATTCTGCCCCGCTTTCAAGTCCTCTTGGCAGGCTTACTTCAGTATATTTTTGGACGATAGCTGTCATTTATAACTCTGCAGGTTTGTGAATTACAGTGCCCCTGAGCTCCTTTCTTCAACTCGCTTTCTTTTGAGCTGGCCGCAACACCTCAGGATGGTTTCAGGCCCTAATCTGGTTCCGGCACGGCACGCTGAGCCTTTGGTTATTTCCTCTTCCTGGTGGGAAATGAGAGTTAAATTTGCCCGTCCAGACACCTCCAGCTAGTCTCTCATTGGTTCTCCCTACTCCTGTTCATCTTCCGCAGAAATTGCAAACTGGGCCAAACAGGAGGTTAAAGGCGCTGACTCTGCAAGTGGGGAGAGTGTTAGTAAAGCGTCTGGAATGTTGCACCCGAATACCAGGGGAGGAAAACTGAGACATATTTGAACAGGTCTCCCGTTCACACGGTTGATCATACTCTGGGTTCCACATGCATGTTTTAGCTGAAGGAAGAATACCTTAAACCTTGAGAGTTGAGACCCGTGGAATGGGTACCATGCAATATGACTTCAAAGGGTCTTCATTTGCTCACCGAACCTCTCCAATCCTATCACTGCTGCGTTTATGCCCCTGTACACATGCTTGATTCTCTTTCGGAGTCATAGCAATCCATAGGTTTTAAGATACTTACTAGTCAGGTACATTCTTAGGCGTTTAATATGGGGTGTTGAGTCCATTTCATTGAGCAAGGAGTAGCTCTTGTCTATTCCATATTTGGCTTAAGGAACTTTATCTGTGCTCATTTCAATCTCTGGTTTTATGCAGCACCCCAACTCACCTTTCCCCTTAAGCAAGCATAAGTTGGTTTTCTAAATTTGAGACCCTGTTCTGTTTTGGAATTCAGTTCCTGTGTAGCCAAGTTTACATTCCGTGTATTAGCGATATCTTATGATGTTTCTTTTTCTGTGTGACTTATTTCAGTTAGAATCATCGTACCTGAATCCACTCATTATGCTGCTACGGGCCTGATGACATAGATTTCATTGCTGAGTGATACTGCATTGTACGTAAGTACCACAAGTTCTTTATCCATTTTTCACTTTCTGTGATATTGAACTTGTACGGTAAACGAGGTTCTTGTAAACAGAGGCGTCCCAAACTTTGGGGTGGCTGTGTCTTTTTGATTTTAATTTCCCTAAGCTATAGAACCATAAGTGGAAGTGCCCTAGGCTCTGTTGCTTTGTTTTTTAGATGTTTCAGGAAACACCATACACTTCTCCGGAGTGTCTGTTGTCAATTTACATCCCGCCCATCAGCATAACAAGGCTCCCAGTTCTCCATGGCCTGTCCTGCCTTTCTGGATTTTACACTTTTTTCAGATGGCCCTTTTGACCGGGGGGAAGTGAGACTTCATTGTAGTGCAGATTTCCTTTGCAAGTTTGCTTGGTTGGCCAAAAAGGGCGTATGCGTTTTTTTCCTGAATATATTCAGGAAAAAACGCATACGCCCTTTTTGGCCAAGTGCATCATTGTGGACGTTCTGCCTCTTTTCCTATGCTTTCAATGCAATTCCAGTCTACCTCCTGAAATCGGTTTCCTGCAATTCGGCCCCGCATTCAAGTCCTCTTGGCAGCCTTACTTCAGTATATTTTTGGACGATAGCTGTCATTTATAACTCTGCAGGTTTGTGAATTACAGTGCCCCTGAGCTCCTTTCTTCAACTCGCTTTCTTGTGACCTGGCCGAAACACCGCAGGATGGCTTCACTCCCTAATCTGGTTCCGGCACGGCACGCGGAGCCTTTGGTTATTTCCTCTTCCTAGTGGGAAATGAGAGTTAAATTTGCCCGTCCAGACACCTCCAGCTAGTCTCTCATTGGTTCTCCCTATTCTTGTTCATCTTCCGCAGAAATTGCAAACTGGGCCAAACAGGAGGTTAAAGGCGCTGACTCTGCAAGTGGGGAGAGTGTTAGTAAAGTGTCTGGAATGTTGCACCCGAATACCAGGGTATGAAAACTGAGACATATTTGAACACGTCTCCCGATCACATGGTTGATCATACTCTAGGTTCCACATGCATGTTTTAGCTGAAGGAAGAATACCTTATACCTGGAGAGTTGAGACCCGTGTAATGTGTACCATGCAATATGACTTCAAAGGGTCTTCATTTGCTCACCGAACCTCTCCAATCTTATCACTGCTGCGTTTATGCCCCTGTACACACGCTTGATTCTCTTTTGGAGACATAGCAATCCATAGGTTTTAAGATACTTACTAGTCAGGTACATTCTTAGGCGTTTAATATGGGGTGTTGAGTCCATTTCGTTGAGCAAGGAGTAGCTCTTCTCTATTCCATATTTGGCTTAAGGAACTTTATCTGTGCTCATTTCAATCTCTGGTTTTATGCAGCACCCCAACTCACCTTTCCCCTTAAGCAAGCATAAGTTGGTTTTCTAAATTTGAGACCCTGTTCTGTTTTGGAATTCAGTTCCTGTGTAGCCAAGTTTACATTCCGTGTATTAGTGATATCTTATGATGTTTCTTTTTCTGTGTGACTTATTTCAGTTAGAATCATCGTACCTGAATCCACTCATTATGCTGCTACTGGCCTGATGACATAGATTTCATTGCTGAGTGATACTGCATTGTACGTAAGTACCACAAGTTCTTTATCCATTTTTCACTTTCTGTGATATTGAACTTGTACGGTAAACGAGGTTCTTGTAAACAGAGGCGTCCCAAACTTTGGGGTGGCTGTGTCTTTTTGATTTTAATTTCCCTAAGCTATAGAACCATAAGTGGAAGTGCCCTAGGCTCTGTTGCTTTGTTTTTTAGATGTTTCAGGAAACACCATACACTTCTCCCGAGTGTCTGTTGGCAATTTACATCCCGCCCATCAGCATAACAAGGCTCCCAGTTCTCCATGGCCTGTCCTGCCTTTCTGGATTTTACACTTTTTTCAGATGACCCTTTTGACCGGGGGGAAGTGAGACTTCATTGTAGTGCAGATTTCCTTTGCAAGCTTGCTTGGTTGGCCAAAAAGGGCATATGCGTTTTTTCCTGAATATATTCAGGAAAAAACGCATATGCCGTTTTTGGCCAAGTGCATCATTGTGGACGTTCTGCCTCTTTTCCTATGATTTCAATGCAATTCCAGTCTACCTGCTGAAATCGGTTTCCTGCAATTCTGCCCCGCTTTCTAGTCCTCTTGGCAGCCTTACTTCAGTATATTTTTGGACAATAGCTGTCAGTTATAACTCTGCAGGTTTGTGAATTACAGTGTCCCTGAGCTCCTTTCTTCAACTCGCTTTCTTTTGAGCTGGCCGAAACACCGCAGGATGGCTTCAGGCCCTAATCTGGTTCCGGCATGGCACGCTGAGCCTTTGGTTATTTCCTCTTCCTAGTGGGAAATGAGAGTTAAATTTGCCCGTCCAGACACCTCCAGCTAGTCTCTCATTGGTTCTCCCTATTCCTGTTCATCTTCCGCAGAAATTGCAAACTGGGCCAAACAGGAGGTTAAAGGCGCTGACTCTCCAAGTGGGGAGAGTGTTAGTAAAGTGTCTGGAATGTTGCACCCGAATACCAGGGTATGAAAACTGAGACATATTTGAACACGTCTCCCGATCACATGGTTGATCATACTCTAGGTTCCACATGCATGTTTTAGCTGAAGGAAGAATACCTTATACCTGGAGAGTTGAGACCTGTGGAATGGGTACCATGCAATATGACTTCAAAGGGTCTTCATTTGCTCACCGAACCTCTCCAATCCTATCACTGCTGCGTTTATGCCCCTGTACACACGCTTGATTCTCTTTTGGAGACATAGCAATCCGTAGGTTTTAAGATACTTACTAGTCAGGTACATTCTTAGGCGTTTAATATGGGGTGTTGAGTCCATTTTGTTGAGCAAGGAGTAGCTCTTGTCTATTCCATATTTGGCTTAAGGAACTTTATCTGTGCTCATTTCAATCTCTGGTTTTATGCAGCACCCCAACTCAACTTTCCCCTTAAGCAAGCATAAGTTGGTTTTCTAAATTTGAGACCCTGTTCTGTTTTGGAATTCAGTTCCTGTGTAGCCAAGTTTACATTCCGTGTATTAGTGATATCTTATGAGGTTTCTTTTTCTGTGTGACTTATTTCAGTTAGAATCATCGTACCTGAATCCACTCATTATGCTGCTACGGGCCTGATGACATAGATTTCATTGCTGAGTGATACTGCATTGTACGTAAGTACCACAAGTTCTTTATCCATTTTTCACTTTCTGTGATATTGAACTTGTACGGTAAACGAGGTTCTTGTAAACAGAGGTGTCCCAAACTTTGGGGTGGCTGTGTCTTTTTGATTTTAATTTCCCTAAGCTATAGGACCATAAGTGGAAGTGCCCTAGGCTCTGTTGCTTTGTTTTTTAGATGTTTCAGGAAACACCATACACTTCTCCCGAGTGTCTGTTGGCAATTAACATCCCGCCCATCAGCATAACAAGGCTCCCAGTTCTCCATGGCCTGTCCTGCCTTTCTGGATTTTACACTTTTTTCAGATGACCCTTTTGACCGGGGGGAAGTGAGACTTCATTGTAGTGCAGATTTCCTTTGCAAGCTTGCTTGGTTGGCCAAAAAGGGCATATGCGTTTTTTCATGAATATATTCAGGAAAAAACGCATATGCCGTTTTTGGCCAAGTGCATCATTGTGGACGTTCTGCCTCTTTTCCTATGCTTTCAATGCAATTCCAGTCTACCACCTGAAATCGGTTTCCTGCAATTCTGCCCCGCTTTCTAGTCCTCTTGGCAGCCTAACTTCAGTATATTTTTGGACGATAGCTGTCATTTATAACTCTGCAGGTTTGTGAATTACAGTGCCCCTGAGCTCCTTTCTTCAACTCGCTTTCTTTTGAGCTGGCCTCAACACCGCAGGATGGCTTCAGGCCCTAATCTGGTTGCGGCACGGCACGCTGAGCCTTTGGTTATTTCCTCTTCCTGGTGGGAAATGAGAGTTAAATTTGCCCGTCCAGACACCTCCAGATAGTCTCTCATTGGTTCTCCCTATTCTTGTTCATCTTCCGCAGAAATTGCAAACTGGGCCAAACAGGAGGTTAAGGGCGCTGACTCTCCAAGTGGGGAGAGTGTTAGTAAAGCGTCTGGAATGTTGCACCCGAGTACCAGGGGAGGAAAACTGAGATATATTTGAACATGTCTCCCGTTCACACGGCTATTCATACTGTGGGTTCCACATGCATGTTTTAGCTGAAGGAAGAATACCTTAAACCTGGAGAGTTGAGACCCGTGGAATGGGTACCATGCAATATGACTTCAAAGGGTCTTCATTTGCTCACCGAACCTCTCCAATCCTATCACTGCTGCGTTTATGCCCCTGTACACATGCTTGATTCTCTTTTGGAGACATAGCAATCCATAGGTTTTAAGATACTTGCTAGTCAGGTACATTCCTAGGCGTTTAATATGGGGTGTTGAGTCCATTTTGTTGAGCAAGGAGTAGCTCTTGTCTATTCCATATTTGGCTTAAGGAACTTTATCTGTGCTCATTTCAATCTCTGGTTTTATGCAGCACCCCAACTCACCTTTCCCCTTAAGCAAGCATAAGTTGGTTTTCTAAATTTGAGACCCTGTTCTGTTTTGGAATTCAGTTCCTGTGTAGCCAAGTTTACATTCCGTGTATTAGTGATATCTTATGATGTTTCTTTTTCTGTGTGACTTATTTCAGTTAGAATCATCGTACCTGAATCCACTCATTATGCTGCTACTGGCCTGATGACATAGATTTCATTGCTGAGTGATACTGCATTGTACGTAAGTACCACAAGTTCTTTATCCATTTTTCACTTTCTGTGATATTGAACTTGTACGGTAAACGAGGTTCTTGTAAACAGAGGCGTCCCAAACTTTGAGGTGGCTGTGTCTTTTTGATTTTAATTTTCCTAAGCTATAGGACCATAAGTGGAAGTGCCCTAGGCTCTGTTGCTTTGTTTTTTAGATGTTTCAGGAAACACCATACACTTCTCCCGAGTGTCTGTTGGCAAATTACATCCCGCCCATCAGCATAACAGGGCTCCCAGTTCTCCATGGCCTGTCCTGCCTTTCTGGATTTTACACTTTTTTCAGATGGCCCTTTTGACCGGGGGGAAGTGAGATTTCATTGTAGTGCACATTTCCTTTGCAACCTTGCTTGGTTGGCCAAAAAGTGCGTATGCGTTTTTTCCTGAATATATTCAGGAAAAAACGCATACGCCCTTTTTGGCCAAGTGCATCATTGTGGACGTTCTGCCTCTTTTCCTATGCTTTCAATGCAATTCCAGTCTACCTCCTGAAATCGGTTTCCTGCAATTCTGCCCCGCTTTCAAGTCCTCTTGGCAGCCTTACTTCAGTATATTTTTGGACGATAGCTGTCATTTATAACTCTGCAGGTTTGTGAATTACAGTGCCCCTGAGCTCCTTTCTTCAACTCGCTTTCTTGTGACCTGGCCGCAACACCGCAGGATGGCTTCAGGCCCTAATCTGGTTCCGGCACGGCACGCTGAGCCTTTGGTTAATTCCTCTTCCTGGTGGGAAATGAGAGTTAAATTTGCCCGTCCAGACACCTCCAGCTAATCTCTCATTGGTTCTCCCTATTCCTGTTCAACTTCCGCAGAAATTGCAAACTGGGCCAAACAGGAGGTTAAAGGCGCTGACTCTCCAAGTGGGGAGAGTGTTAGTAAAGCGTCTGGAATGTTGCACCCGAGTACCAGGGTACGAAAACTGAGACATATTTGAACACGTCTCCCGTTCACATGGTTGATCATACTCTGGGTTCCACATGCATGTTTTAACTGAAGGAAGAATACCTTAAACCTGGAGAGTTGAGACCCGTGGAATGGGTACCATGCAATATGATTTCAAAGGGTCTTCATTTGCTCACCGAACCTCTCCAATCCTATCACTGCTGCGTTTATGCCCCTGTACACACACTTGATTCTCTTTTGGAGACATAGAAATCCATAGGTTTTAAGGTACTTACTAGTCAGGTACATTCTTAGGCGTTTAATATGCGGTGTTGAGTCCATTTCGTTGAGCAAGGAGTAGCTCTTGTCTATTCCATATTTGGCTTAAGGAACTTTATCTGTTCTCATTTCAATCTCTGGTTTTATGCAGCACCTCAACTCACCCTTCCCCTTAAGCAAGCATAAGTTGGTTTTCTAAATTTGAGACCCTGTCCTATTTTGGAATTCAGGTCCTGTGTAGCCAAGTTTACATTCCGTGTATTAGTGATATCTTATGATGTTTCTTTTTCTCTGTGACTTATTTCAGTTAGAATCATCGTACCTGAATCCACTCATTATGCTGCTACGGGCCTGATGACATAGATTTCATTGCTGAGTGATACTGCATTGTACGTAAGTACCACAAGTTCTTTATCCATTTTTCACTTTCTGTGATATTGAACTTGTACGGTAAACGAGGTTCTTGTAAACAGAGGCGTCCCAAACTTTGGGGTGGCTGTGTCTTTTTGATTTTAATTTCCCTAAGCTATAGGACCATAAGTGGAAGTGCCCTAGGCTCTGTTGCTTTGTTTTTTAGATGTTTCAGGAAACACCATACACTTCTCCCGAGTGTCTGTTGGCAATTTTCATCCCGCCCATCAGCATAACAAGGCTCCCAGTTCTCCATGGCCTGTCCTGCCTTTTGGATTTTACACTTTTTTCAGATGACCCTTTTGACCGGCGGGAAGTGAGACTTCATTGTAGTGCAGATTTCCTTTGCAAGCTTGCTTGGTTGGCCAAAAAGGGCATATGCGTTTTTTCCTGAATATATTCAGGAAAAAACGCATATGCCGTTTTTGGCCAAGTGCATCATTGTGGACGTTCTGCCTCTTTTCCTATGCTTTCAATGCAATTCCAGTCTACCTCCTGAAATCGGTTTCCTGCAATTCTGCCCCGCTTTCTAGTCCTCTTGGCAGCCTTACTTCAGTATATTTTTGGACAATAGCTGTCATTTATAACTCTGCAGGTTTGTGAATTACAGTGTCCCTGAGCTCATTTCTTCAACTCGCTTTCTTTTGAGCTGGCCGCAACACCGCAGGATGGCTTCAGGCCCTAATCTGGTTCCGGCACGGCACGCTGAGCCTTTGGTTATTTCCTCTTCCTAGTGGGAAATGAGAGTTAAATTTGCCCGTCCAGACACCTCCAGCTAGTCTCTCATTGGTTCTCCCTATTCCTGTTCATCTTCCGCAGAAATTGCAAACTGGGCCAAACAAGAGGTTAAAGGCGCTGACTCTCCAAGTGAGGAGAGTGTTAGTAAAGTGTCTGGAATGTTGCACCCGAATACCAGGGTATGAAAACTGAGACATATTTGAACACGTCTCCCGATCACATGGTTGATCATACTCTAGGTTCCACATGCATGTTTTAGCTGAAGGAAGAATACCTTATACCTGGAGAGTTGAGACCCGTGGAATGGGTACCATGCAATATGACTTCAAAGGGTCTTCATTTGCTCACTGAACCTCTCCAATCCTATCACTGCTGCTTTTATGCCCCTGTACACACGCTTGATTCTCTTTTGGAGACATAGCAATCCATAGGTTTTAAGATACTTACTAGTCAGGTACATTCTTAGGCGTTTAATATGGGGTGTTGAGTCCATTTTGTTGAGCAAGGAGTAGCTCTTGTCTATTCCATATTTGGCTTAAGGAACTTTATCTGTGCTCATTTCAATCTCTGGTTTTATGCAGCACCCCAACTCACCTTTCCCCTTAAGCAAGCATAAGTTGGTTTTCTAAATTTGAGACCCTGTTCTGTTTTGGAATTCAGTTCCTGTGTAGCCAAGTTTACATTCCGTGTATTAGTGATATCTTATGATGTTTCTTTTTCTGTGTGACTTATTTCAGTTAGAATCATCGTACCTGAATCCACTCATTATGCTGCTACGGGCCTGATGACATAGATTTCATTGCTGAGTGATACTGCATTGTACGTAAGAACCACAAGTTCTTTATCCATTTTTCACTTTCTGTGATATTGAACTTGTACGGTAAACGAGGTTCTTGTAAACAGAGGTGTCCCAAACTTTGGGGTGGCTGTGTCTTTTTGATTTTAATTTCCCTAAGCTATAGGACCATAAGTGGAAGTGCCCTAGGCTCTGTTGCTTTGTTTTTTAGATGTTTCAGGAAACACCATACACTTCTCCCTAGTGTCTGTTGGCAATTTACATCCCGCCCATCAGCATAACAAGGCTCCCAGTTCTCCATGGCCTGTCCTGCCTTTCTGGATTTTACACTTTTTTCAGATGACCCTTTTGACCGGCGGGAAGTGAGACTTCATTGTAGTGCAGATTTCCTTTGCAAGCTTGCTTGGTTGGCCAAAAAGGGCATATGCGTTTTTTCCTGAATATATTCAGGAAAAAACGCATATGCCGTTTTTGGCCAAGTGCATCATTGTGGACGTTCTGCCTCTTTTCCTATGCTTTCAATGCAATTCCAGTCTACTTCGTGAAATCGGTTTCCTGCAATTCTGCCCTGCTTTCAAGTCCTCTTGCCAGCCTTACTTCAGTATATTTTTGGACGATAGCTGTCATTTATAACTCTGCAGGTTTGCGAATTACAGTGCCCCTGAGCTCCTTTCTTCAACTCGCTTTCTTGTGACCTGGCAGCAACACCGCAGGATGGCTTCAGGCCCTAATCTGGTTCCGGCACAGCACGCTGAGCCTTTGGTTATTTCCTCTTCCTGGTGGTAAATGAGAGTTAAATTTGCCCGTCCAGACACCTCCAGCTAGTCTCTCATTGGTTCTCCCATTCCTGTTCATCTTCCGCAGAAATTGCAAACTGGGCCAAACAGGAGGTTAAAGGCGCTGACTCTCCAAGTGGGGAGAGTGTTAGTAAAGCATCTGGAATGTTGCACCCGAGTACCAGGGTACGAAAACTGAGACATATTTGAACACGTCTCCCCATCACATGGTTGATCGTACTCTGGGTACCACATGCATGTTTTAGCTGAAGGAAGAATACCTTAAACCTGGAGAGTTGAGACCCGTGGAATGGGTACCATGCAATATGACTTAAAAGGGTCTTCATTTGCTCACCAAACCTCTCCAATCCTATCACTGCGGCGTTTATGCCCCTGTACACGTGCTTGATTCTCTTTCGGAGACATAGCAATCCATAGGTTTTAAGATACTTACTAGTCAGGTACATTCCTAGGCGTTTAATATGCGGTCTTGAGTCCATTTCGTTGAGCAATGAGTAGCTCTTGTCTATTCCATATTTGGCTTAAGGAACTTTATCTGTGCTCATTTCAATCTCTGGTTTTATGCAGCACCCCAGCTCACCTTTCCCCTTAAGCAAGCATAAGTTGGTTTTCTAAATTTGACACCCTGTTCTGTTTTGGAATTCAGTTCCTGTGTAGCCAAGTTTACATTCCGTGTATTAGTGATATCTTATGATGTTTCTTTTTCTGTGTGACTTATTTCAGTTAGAATCATCGTACCTGAATCCACTCATTATGCTGCTACGGGCCTGATGACATAGATTTCATTGCTGAGTGATACTGCATTGTACGTAAGTACCACAAGTTCTTTATCCATTTTTCACTTTCTGTGATATTGAACTTGTACGGTAAACGAGGTTCTTGTAAACAGAGGCTTCCCAAACTTTGGGGTGGCTGTGTCTTTTTGATTTTAATTTCCCTAAGCTATAGGACCATAAGTGGAAGTGCCCTAGGCTCTGTTGCTTTGTTTCTTAGATGTTTCAGGAAACACCATACACTTCTCCCGAGTGTCTGTTGGCAAATTACATCCCGCCCATCAGCATAACAAGGCTCCCAGTTCTCCATGGCCTGTCCTGCCTTTCTGGATTTTACACTTTTTTCAGATGGCCCTTTTGACCGGGGGGAAGTGAGACTTCATTGTAGTGCAGATTTCCTTTGCAAGCTTGCTTGGTTGGCCAAAAAGGGCGTATGCGTTTTTTCCTGAATATATTCAGGAAAAAACGCATACGCCCTTTTTGGCCAAGTGCATAATTGTGGACGTTCTGCCTCTTTTCCTATGCTTTCAATGTAATTCCAGTCTACCTCGTGAAATCAGTTTCCTGCAATTCTGCCCCGCTTTCAAGTCCTCTTGGCAGCCTTACTTCAGTATATTTTTGGACGATAGCTGTCATTTTTAACTCTGCAGGTTTGTGAATTACAGTGCCCCTGAGCTCCTTTCTTCAACTCGCTTTCTTTTGAGCTGGCCGCAACACCGCAGGATGGCTTCAGGCCCTAATCTGGTTCCGGCACGGCACGCTGAGCCTTTGGTTAATTCCTCTTCCTGGTGGGAAATGTGAGTTAAATTTGCCCGACCAGACACCTCCAGCTAGTCTCTCATTGGTTCTCGCTATTCCTGTTCATCTTCCGCAGAAATTGCAAACTGGGCCAAACAGGAGATTAAAGGCACTGACTCTCCAAGTGGGGAGAGTGTTAGTAAATCGTCTGGAATGTTGCACCCGAGTACCAGGGGAGGAAAACTGAGACATATTTGAACACGTCTCCCGTTTACACGGTTGATCATACTCTGGGTTCCACATGCATGTTTTAGCTGAAGGAAGAATACCTTAAACCTGGGTAGTTGAAACCCGTGGAATGGGTACCATGCAATATGACTTCAAAGGGTCTTCATTTGCTCACCAAACCTCTCCAATCCTATCACTGCTGCGTTTATGAACCTGTACACACGCTTGATTCTCTTTTGGAGACATAGCAATCCATAGGTTTTAAGATACTTACTAGTCAGGTACATTCTTAGGCGTTTAATATGGGGTGTTGAGTCCATTTCGTTGAGCAAGGAGTAGCTCTTGTCTATTCCATATTTGGCTTAAGGAACTTTATCTGTGCTCATTTCAATCTCTGGTTTTATGCAGCACCCCAACTCACCTTTCCCCTTAAGCAAGCATAAGTTGGTTTTCTAAATTTGACACCCTGTTGTGTTTTGGAATTCAGTTCCTGTGTAGCCAAGTTTACATTCCGTGTATTAGTGATATCTTATGATGTTTCTTTTTCTGTGTGACTTATTTCAGTTAGAATCATCGTACCTGAATCCACTCATTATGCTGCTACGGGCCTGATGACATAGATTTCATTGCTGAGTGATACTGCATTGTACGTAAGTACCACAAGTTCTTTATCCATTTTTCACTTTCTGTGATATTGAACTTGTACGGTAAACGAGGTTCTTGTAAACAGAGGCGTCCCAAACTTTGGGGTGGCTGTGTCTTTTTGATTTTAATTTCCCTAAGCTATAGGACCATAAGTGGAAGTGCCCTAGGCTCTGTTGCTTTGTTTTTTAGATGTTTCAGGAAACACCATACACTTCTCCGGAGTGTCTGTTGTCAATTTACATCCCGCCCATCAGCATAACAAGGCTCCCAGTTCTCCATGGCCTGTCCTGCCTTTCTGGATTTTACACTTTTTTCAGATGGCCCTTTTGACCGGGGGGAAGTGAGACTTCATTGTAGTGCAGATTTCCTTTGCAAGCTTGCTTGGTTGGCCAAAAAGGGCATATGGTTTTTTCCTGAATATATTCAGGAAATAACGCATATGCCGTTTTTGGCCAAGTGCATCATTGTGGACGTTCTGCCTCTTTTCCTATGCTTTCAATGCAATTCCAGTCTACCTCCTGAAATCGGTTTCCTGCAATTCTGCCCCGCTTTCAAGTCCTCTTGGCAGCCTTACTTCAGTATATTTTTGGACAATAGCTGTCATTTATAACTCTGCAGGTTTGTGAATTACAGTGCCCCTGAGCTCATTTCTTCAACTCGCTTTCTTTTGAGCTGGCCGCAACACTGCAGGATGGCTTCAGGCCCTAATCTGGTTGCGGCACGGCACGCTGAGCCTTTGGTTATTTCCTCTTCCTGGTGGGAAATGAGAGTTAAATTTGCCCGTCCAGACACCTCCAGCTAGTCTCTCATTGGTTCTCCCTAATCCTGTTCATCTTCTGCAGAAATTGCAAACTGGGCCAAACAGGAGTTTAAAGGCGCTGTCTCTCCAAGTGGGGAGAGTGGTAGTAAAGTGTCTGGAATGTTGCACCCGAATACCAGGGTATGAAAACTGAGACATATTTGAACACGTCTCCCGATCACATGGTTGATCATACTCTAGGTTCCTCATGCATGTTTTAGCTGAAGGAAGAATACATTATACCTGGAGAGTTGTGACACGTGGTATGGGTACCATGCAATATGACTTCAAAGGGTCTTCCTTTACTCACCGAACCTCTCCGATCCTATCAGTGCTGCGTTTATGGCCCTGTACACATGCTTGATTCTCTTTCGGAGACATAGCAATCCATAGGTTTTAAGATACTTACTAGTCAGGTACATTCTTAGGCGTTTAATATGCGGTGTTGAGTCCATTTCATTGAGCAAGGAGTAGCTCTTGTCTATTCCATATTTGGCTTAAGGAACGTTATCAGTGCTCATTTCAATCTCTGGTTTTATGCAGCACCCCAACTCACCTTTCCCCTTAAGCAAGCATAAGTTGGTTTTCTAAATTTGAGACCCTGTTCTGTTCTGTAATTCAGTTCCTGTGTAGCCAAGTTTACATTCCGTGTATTACTGATACCTTATGATGTTTCTTTTTCTGTGTGACTTATTTCAGTTAGAATCATCATACCTGAATGCACTCATTGTGCTGCTAAGGGCCTGATGACATAGATTTCATTGCTGAGTGATACTGCATTGTACGTAAGTACCACAAGTACTTTATCCATTTTTCCCTTTCTGTGATATTGAACTTGTACGGTAAACGAGGTTCTTGTAAACAGAGGCGTCCCAAACTTTGGGGTGGCTGTGTCTTTTTGATTTTAATTTCCCTAAGCTATAGGACCATAAGTGGAAGTGCCCTAGGCTCTGTTGCTTTGTTTTTTAGATGTTTCAGGAAACACCATACACTTCTCCCGAGTGGCTGTTGGCAATTTACATCCCGCCCATCAGCATAACAAGGCTCCCAGTTCTCCATGGCCTGTCCTGCCTATCTGGATTTTACACTTTTTTCAGATGGCCCTTTTGACCAGGGGGAAGTGAGACTTCATTGTAGTGCAGATTTCCTTTGCAAGTTTGCTTGGTTGGCCAAAAAGGGCGTATGCGTTTTTTCCTGAATATATTCAGGAAAAAACGCATACGCCCTTTTTGGCCAAGTGCATCATTGTGGACGTTCTGCCTCTTTTCCTATGCTTTCAATGCAATTCCAGTCTACCTCCTGAAATCGGATTCCTGCAATTCTGCCCCGCTTTCAAGTCCTCTTGGCAGCCTTCCTTCAGTATATTTTTGGACGATAGCTGTCATTTATAACTCTACAGGTTTGTGAATTACAGTGCCCCTGAGCTCCTTTCTTCAACTCGCTTTCTTTTGAGCTGGCCGCAACAACACAGGATGGCTTCAGGCCCTAATCTGGTTTTGGCATGGCACGCTGAGCCTTTGGTTATTTCCTCTTCCTGGTGGGAAATGAGAGTAAAATTTGCCCGTCCAGACACCTCCAGCTAGTCTCTCATTGGTTCTTGCTATTCCTTTTCATCTTCCGCATAAATTGCAAACTGGACCAAACAGGAGGTTAAAGGGACTGACTCTCCAAGTCCAGAGAGTGTTAGTAAAGCGTCTGGAATGTTGCACCCGAGTACCAGGGTACGAAAACTGAGACATATTTGAACACGTCTCCCGATCACATGGTTGATCAAACTCTAGGTTCCACATGCATGTTTTAGCTGAAGGAAGAATACCTTAAACCTGGGTAGTTGAAACCCGTGGAATGGGTACCATGCAATATGACTTCAAAGGGTCTTCATTTGCTCACCGAACCTCTCCACTCCTATCACTGCTGCGTTTATTCCTCTGTACACATGCTTGATTCTCTTTCGGAGACATAGCAATCCATAGGTTTTAAGATACTTACTAGTCAGGTACATTCTTAGACATTTAATATGCGGTGTTGAGTCCATTTCGTTGAGCAAGGAGTAGCTCTTGCCTATTCCATATTTGGCTTAAGGAAGTTTATCTGTGCTCATTTCAATCTCTGGTTTTATGCAGCACCCCATCTCACCTTTCCTCTTAAGCAAGCATAAGTTGGTTTTTTAAATTTGAGACCCTCTTCTGTTTTGGAATTCAGTTCCTTTGTAGCCAAGTTTACATTCCGTGTATTAGTGATACCTTTTGATGTTTTTTTTTCTGTGTGACTTATTTCAGTTAGAATCATCGTACCTGAATCCACTCAATATGCTGCTACGGGCCTGATGACATAGATTTCATTACTGAGTGATACTGCATTGTACGTAAGTACCACAAGTTCTTTATCCATTTTTCACTTTCTGTGATATTGAACTTGTACGGTAAACGAGGTTCTTGTAAACAGAGGCGTCCCAAACTTTGGGGTGGCTGTGTCTTTTTGATTTTAATTTCCAAAAGCTATAGGACCATAAGTGGAAGTGCCCTAGGCTCTGTTGCTTTGTTTTTTAGATGTTTCAGGAAACACCATACACTTCTCCCGAGTGTCTGTTGGCAATTTACATCCCGCCCATCAGCATAACAAGGCTCCCAGTTCTCCATGGCCTGTCCTGCCTTTCTGGATTTTACACTTTTTTCAGATGACCCTTTTGACCGGGGGGAAGTGAGACTTCATTGTAGTGCAGATTTCTTTGCAAGCTTGCTTGGTTGGCCAAAAAGTGCATATGCGTTTTTTCCTGAGTATATTCAGGAAAAAACGCATATGCCGTTTTTGGCCAAGTGCATCATTGTGGACGTTCTGCCTCTTTTCCTATGCTTTCAATGCAATTCCAGTCTACCTCCTGAAATCGGTTTCCTGCAATTCTGCCCCGCTTTCAAGTCCTCTTGGCAGCCTTACTTCAGTATATTTTTGGACAATAGCTGTCATTTATAACTCTGCAGGTTTGTGAATTACAGTGCCCCTGAGCTCATTTCTTCAACTCGCTTTCTTGTGACCTGGCCGCAACACCGCAGAATGGCTTCAGGCCCTAATCTGGTTGCGGCACGGCACGCTGAGCCTTTGGTTATTTCCTCTTCCTAGTGGGAAATGAGAGTTAAATTTGCCCGTCCAGACACCTCCAGCTAGTCTCTCATTGGTTCTCCCTATTCCTGTTCATCTTCCGCAGAAATTACAAACTGGGCCAAACAGGAGGTTAAAGGCGCTTACTCTGCAAGTGGGGAGAGTGTTAATAAAGTGTCTGGAATGTTGCACCAGAATACCAGGGTATGAAAACTGAGACATATTTGAACACGTCTCCCGATCACATGGTTGATCATACTCTAGGTTCCACATGCATGTTTTAGCTGAAGGAAGAATACCTTATACCTGGAGAGTTGAGACCCGTGGAATGGGTACCATGCAATATGACTTCAAAGGGTCTTCATTTGCTCACCGAACCTCTCCAATCCTATCACTGCTGCGTTTATGCCCCTGTACACACGCTTGTTTCTCTTTTGGAGACATAGAAATCCATAGGTTTTAAGATACTTACTAGTCAGGTACATTCTTAGGCGTTTAATATGGGGTGTTGAGTCCATTTCGTTGAGCAAGGAGTAGCTCTTGTCTATTCCATATTTGGCTTAAGGAACTTTATCTGTGCTCATTTCAATCTCTGGTTTTATGCAGCACCCCAACTCACCTTTCCCCTTAAGCAAGCATAAGTTGGTTTTCTAAATTTGAGACCCTGTTCTGTTTTGGAATTCAGTTCCTGTGTAGCCAAGTTTACATTCCGTGTATTACTGATACCTTATGATATTTCTTTTTCTGTGTGACTTATTTCAGTTAGAATCATCATAAGTGAATCCACTTATTGTGCTGCTAAGGGCCTGATGACATAGATTTCATTGCTGAGTGATACTGCATTGTACGTAAGTACCACAAGTTCTTTATCCATTTTTCACTTTCTGTGATATTGAACTTGTACGGTAAACGAGGTTCTTGTAAACAGAGGCGTCCCAAACTTTGAGGTGGCTGTGTCTTTTTGATTTTAATTTTCCTAAGCTATAGGACCATAAGTGGAAGTGCCCTAGGCTCTGTTGCTTTGTTTTTTAGATGTTTCAGGAAACACCATACACTTCTCCCGAGTGTCTGTTGGCAAATTACATCCCGCCCATCAGCATAACAAGGCTCCCAGTTCTCCATGGCCTGTCCTGCCTTTCTGGATTTTACACTTTTTTCAGATGGCCCTTTTGACCGGGGGGAAGTGAGATTTCATTGTAGTGCACATTTCCTTTGCAAGCTTGCTTGGTTGGCCAAAAAGTGCGTATGCGTTTTTTCCTGAATATATTCAGGAAAACACGCATACGCCCTTTTTGGCCAAGTGCATCATTGTGGACGTTCTGCCTCTTTTCCTATGCTTTCAATGCAATTCCAGTCTACCTCCTGAAATCGGTTTCCTGCAATTCTGCCCCGCTTTCAAGTCCTCTTGGCAGCCTTACTTCAGTCTATTTTTGGACGATAGCTGTCATTTATAACTCTGCAGGTTTGTGAATTACAGTGCCCCTGAGCTCCTTTCTTCAACTCGCTTTCTTGTGACCTGGCCGCAACACCGCAGGATGGCTTCAGGCCCTAATCTGGTTCCGGCACGGCACGCTGAGCCTTTGGTTAATTCCTCTTCCTGGTGGGAAATGAGAGTTAAATTTGCCCGTCCAGACACCTCCAGCTAATGTCTCATTGGTTCTCCCTATTCCTGTTCAACTTCCGCAGAAATTGCAAACTGGGCCAAACAGGAGGTTAAAGGCGCTGACTCTCCAAGTGGGGAGAGTGTTAGTAAAGCGTCTGGAATGTTGCACCCGAGTACCAGGGTACGAAAACTGAGACATATTTGAACACGTCTCCCGTTCACATGGTTGATCATACTCTGGGTTCCACATGCATGTTTTAACTGAAGGAAGAATACCTTAAACCTGGAGAGTTGAGACCCGTGGAATGGGTACCATGCAATATGATTTCAAAGGGTCTTCATTTGCTCACCGAACCTCTCCAATCCTATCACTGCTGCGTTTATGACCCTGTACACACACTTGATTCTCTTTTGGAGACATAGAAATCCATAGGTTTTAAGGTACTTACTAGTCAGGTACATTCTTAGGCGTTTAATATGCGGTGTTGAGTCCATTTCGTTGAGCAAGGAGTAGCTCTTGTCTATTCCATATTTGGCTTAAGGAACTTTATCTGTTCTCATTTCAATCTCTGGTTTTATGCAGCACCTCAACTCACCCTTCCCCTTAAGCAAGCATAAGTTGGTTTTCTAAATTTGAGACCCTGTCCTATTTTGGAATTCAGGTCCTGTGTAGCCAAGTTTACATTCCGTGTATTAGTGATATCTTATGATGTTTCTTTTTCTCTGTGACTTATTTCAGTTAGAATCATCGTACCTGAATCCACTCATTATGCTGCTACGGGCCTGATGACATAGATTTCATTGCTGAGTGATACTGCATTGTACGTAAGTACCACAAGTTCTTTATCCATTTTTCACTTTCTGTGATATTGAACTTGTACTGTAAACGAGGTTCTTGTAAACAGAGGCGTCCCAAACTTTGGGGTGGCTGTGTCTTTTTGATTTTAATTTCCCTAAGCTATAGGACCATAAGTGGAAGTGCCCTAGGCTCTGTTGCTTTGTTTTTTAGATGTTTCAGGAAACACCATACACTTCTCCCGAGTGTCTGTTGGCAATTTACATCCCGCCCATCAGCATAACAAGGCTCCCAGTTCTCCATGGCCTGTCCTGCCTTTTGGATTTTACACTTTTTTCAGATGGCCCTTTTGACCGGGGGGAAGTGAGACTTCATTGTAGTGCAGATTTCCTTTGCAAGTTTGCTTGGTTGGCCAAAAAGGGCGTATGCGTTTTTTCCTGAATATATTCAGGAAAAAACGCATACGCCCTTTTTGGCCAAGTGCATCATTGTGGACGTTCTGCCTCTTTTCCTATGCTTTCAATGCAATTCCAGTCTACCTCCTGAAATCGGTTTCCTGCAATTCTGCCCCGCTTTCAAGTCCTCTTGGCAGCCTTACTTCAGTATATTTTTGGACGATAGCTGTCATTTATAACTCTGCAGGTTTGTGAATTTCAGTGCCCCTGAGCTCCTTTCTTCAACTCGCTTTCTTGTGACCTGGCCGCAACACCGCAGGATGGCTTCAGGCCCTAATCTGGTTCCGGCACGGCACGCTGAGCCTTTGGTTATTTCCTCTTCCTGGTGGGAAATGAGAGTTAAATTGGCCCGTCCAGACACCTCCAGCTAGTCTCTCATTGATCCTCGCTATTCCTCTTCATCTTCCGCAGAAATTGCAAACTAGGCCAAACAGGAGGTTAAAGGGACTGACTCTCCAAGTTGGGAGAGAGTTAGTAAAGCGTCTGGAATGTTGCACCCGAGTACCAGGGTACGAAAACTGAGACATATTTGAACACGTCTCCCGTTCACACGGTTGATCATACTCTGGGTTCCACATGCATATTTTAGCTGAAGGAAGAATACCTTAAACCTGGAGAGTTGAGACCCGTGGAATGGGTACCATGCAATATGACTTCAAAGGGTCTTCATTTGCTCACCGAACCTCTCCAATCCTATCACTGCTGCGTTTATGCCCCTGTACACACGCTTGATTCTCTTTTGGAGACATAGCAATCCATAGGTTTTAAGATACTTACTAGTCAGGTACATCCTTAGGCGTTTAATATGGGGTGTTGAGTCCATCTCCTTGAGCAAGGAGCAGCTCTTGTCTATTCCATATTTGGCTTAAGGAACTTTATCTGTGCTCATTTCAATCTCTGGTTTTATGCAGCACCCCAACTCACCTTTACCCTTAAGCAAGCATAAGTTGGTTTTCTAAATTTGAGACCCTGTTCTGTTTTGGAATTCAGTTCCTGTGTAGCCAAGTTTACATTCCGTGTATTAGTGATATCTTATGATGTTTCTTTTTCTGTGTGACTTATTTCAGTTCGAATCATCGTACCTGAATCCACTCATTATGCTGCTACGGGCCTGATGACATAGATTTCATTGCTGAGTGATACTGCATTGTACATAAGTACCACAAGTTCTTTATCCATTTTTCACTTTCTGTGATATTGAACTTGTACGGTAAACGAGGTTCTTGTAAACAGAGGCGTCCCAAACTTTGGGGTGGCTGTGTCTTTTTGATTTTAATTTCCCTAAGCTATTGGACCGTACGTGGAAGTGCCCTAGGCTCTGTTGCTTTGTTTTTTAGATGTTTCAGGAAACACCATACACTTCTCCCGAGTGTCTGTTGGCAATTTACATCCCGCCCATCAGCATAACAAGGCTCCCAGTTCTCCATGGCCTGTCCTGCCTTTCTGGATTTTACACTTTTTTCAGATGGCCCTTTTGACCGGGGGGAAGTGAGACTTCATTGTAGTGCAGATTTTCTTTGCAAGTTTGCCTGGTTGGCCAAAAAGGGCGTATGCGTTTTTTCCTGAATATATTCAGGAAAAAACGCATACGCCCTTTTTGGCCAAGTGCATCACTGTGGACGTTCTGCCTCTTTTCCTATGCTTTCAATGCAATTCCAGTCTACCTCCTGAAATCGGTTTCCTGCAATTCTGCCCCGCTTTCAAGTCCTCTTGGCAGCCTCACTTCAGTATATTTTTGGACAATAGCTGTCATTTATAACTCTGCAGGTTTGTGAATTACAGTGCCCCTGAGCTCCTTTCTTCAACTCGCTTTCTTTTGAGCTGGCCGCAACACCACAGGATGGCTTCAGGCCCTAATCTGGTTCCGGCACGGCACGCTGAGCCATTGGTTATTTCCTCTTCCTGGTGGGAAATGAGAGTTAAATTTGCCCGTCCAGACACCTCCAACTAGTCTGTCATTGGCTCTCCCTATTCTTGTTCATCTTCCACAGAAATTGCAAACTGGGCCAAAAAGGAGGTTAAAGGCGCTGACTCTGCAAGTGGGGAGAGTGTTAGTAAAGCGTCTGGAATGTTGCACCCGAGTACCAGGGGAGGAAAACTGAGACATATTTGAACACGTCTCCCGTTCACACGGTTGATCATACTCTGGGTACCACATGCATGTTTTAGCTGAAGGAAGAATACCTTAAATCTGGGTAGTTGAAACCCGTGGAATGGGTACCATGCAATATGACTTCAAAGGGTCTTCATTTGCTCACCGAACCTCTACAATCCTATCACTGCTGCGTTTATGCCCCTGTACACACGCTTGATTCTCTTTTGGAGACATAGCAATCCATAGGTTTTAAGATACTTACTAGTCAGGTACATTCTTAGGCGTTTAATATGGGGTGTTGAGTCCATTTCGTTGAGCAAGGAGTAGCTCTTGTCTATTCCATATTTGGCTTAAGGAACTTTATCTGTGCTCATTTCAATCTCTGGTTTTATGCAGCACCCCAACTCACCTTTCCCCTTAAGCAAGCATAAGTTGGTTTTCTAAATTTGACACCCTGTTCTGTTTTGGAATTCAGTTCCTGTGTAGCCAAGTTTACAATCCGTGTATTAGTGATATCTTATGATGTTTCTTTTTCTGTGTGACTTATTTCAGTTAGAATCATCATACCTGAATCCACTCATTGTGCTACTAAGGGCCTGATGACATAGATTTCATTGCTGAGTGATACTGCATTGTACGTAAGTACCACAAGTTCTTTATCCATTTTTCACTTTCTGTGATATTGAACTTTTACGGTAAACGAGGTTCTTGTAAACAGAGGCGTCCCAAACTTTGGGGTGGCTGTGTCTTTTTGATTTTAATTTCCCTAAGCTATAGGACCATAAGTGGAAGTGCCCTAGGCTCTGTTGCTTTGTTTCTTAGATGTTTCAGGAAACACGATACACTTCTCCCGAGTGTCTGTTGGCAATTTACATCCCGTCCATCAGCATAACAAGGCTCCCAGTTCTCCATGGCCTGTCCTGCCTTTCTGGATTTTACACTTTTTTCAGATGGCCCTTTTGACCGGGGGGAAGTGGGACTTCATTGTAGTGCAGATTTCCTTTGCAAGCTTGCTTGGTTGGCCAAAAAGGGCGTATGCGTTTTTTCCTGAATATATTCAGCAAAAAATGCATACGCCCTTTTTGGCCAAATGCATCATTGTGGACGTTCTGCTTCTTTTCCTATGCTTTCAATGCAATTCCAGTCTACCTCCTGAAATCGGTTTCCTGCAATTCTGCCCCGCTTTCAAGTCCTCTTGGCAGCCTTACTTCAGTATATTTTTGGACGATAGCTGTCATTTATAACTCTGCAGGTTTGTGAATTACAGTGCCCCTGAGCTCCTTTCTTCAACTCGCTTTCTTGTGAGCTGGCCGCAACACCGCAGGATGGCTTCAGGCCGTAATCTGGTTCCGGCACCGCACGCTGAGCCTTTGGTTATTTCCTCTTCCTGGTGGGAAATGAGAGTTAAGTTTGCCCGTCCAGACACCTCCAGCTAGTCTCTCATTGGTTCTCGCTATTCCTGTTCATCTTCCGCAGAAATTGCAAACTGGGCCAAACAGGAGGTTAAAGGCGCTGACTCTCCAAGTGGGGAGAGTGTTAGTAAAGCGTCTGGAATGTTGCACCCGAGTACCAGGGGAGGGAAACTGAGACATATTTGAACACGTCTCCCTATCACATGGTTGATCATACTCTGGGTTCCACATGCATGTTTTAGCTGAAGGAAGAATACCTTAAACCTGGGTAGTTGAAACCCGTGGAACGGGTACCATGCAATATGACTTCAAAGGGTCTTCATTTGCTCACCGAACCTCTCCAATCCTATCACTGCTGCGTTTATGCCCCTGTACACACGCTTGATTCTCTTTTGGAGACATAGCAATCCATAGGTTTTAAGATACTTACTAGTCAGGTACATTCTTAGGCGTTTAATATGGGGTGTTGAGTCCATTTCGTTGAGCAAGGAGTAGCTCTTGTCTATTCCATATTTGGCTTAAGGAACTTTATCTGTGCTCATTTCAATCTCTGGTTTTATGCAGCACCCCAACTCACCTTTCCCCTTAAGCAAGCATAAGTTGGTTTTCTAAATTTGAGACCCTGTTCTGTTCTGGAATTCAGTTCCTGTGTAGCCAAGTTTACATTCCGTGTATTAGTGATATCTTATGATGTTTCTTTTTCTGTGTGACTTATTTCAGTTAGAATCATCGTACCTGAATCCACTCATTATGCTGCTATGGGCCTGATGACATAGATTTCATTGCTGAGTGATACTGCATTGTACGTAAGTATCACAAGTTCTTTATCCATTTTTCACTTTCTGTGATATTGAACTTGTTCGGTAAACGATGTTCTTGTAAACAGAGGCGTTCCAAATTTTAGGGTGGCTGTGTCTTTTTGAATTTAATTTCCCTAAGCTATAGGACCATAAGTGGAAGTGCCCTAGGCTCTGTTGCCTTGTTTTTTAGATGTTTCAGGAAACACCATACACTTCTCCCGAGTGTCTGTTGGCAATTTACATCCCGCCCATCAGCATAACAAGGCTCCCAGTTCTCCATGGCCTGTCCTGCCTTTCTGGATTTTACACTTTTTTCAGATGGCCCTTTTGACCATGGGGAAGTGAGACTTCATTGTAGTGCAGATTTCCTTTGCAAGCTTGCTTGGTTGGCCAAAAAGGGCGTATGCGTTTTTTCCTGAATATATTCAGGAAAAAACGCATACGCCCTTTTTGGCCAACTGCATCATTGTGGACGTTCTGCCTCTTTTCCTATGCTTTCAATGCAATTCCAGTCAACCTCCTGAAATCGGTTTCCTGCAATTCTGCCCCGCTTTCAAGTCCTCTTGGCAGCCTTACTTCAGTATATTTTTGGACGATAGCTGTCATTTATAACTCTGCAGGTTTGTGAATTACAGTGCCCCTGAGCTCCTTTCTTCAACTCGCTTTCTTGTGAGCTGGCCGCAACACCGCAGGATGGCTTCAGGCCCTAATCTGGTTCCGGCACGGCACGCTGAGCCTTTGGTTATTTCCTCTTCCTGGTGGAAAATGAGAGTTAAATTTGCCCGTCCAGACACCTCCAGCTAGTCTCTCATTGGTTCTCGCTATTCCTGTTCATCTTCCGCAGAAATTGCAAACTGGGCCAAACAGGAGGTTAAAGGGACTGACTCTCCAAGTCGGGAGAGTGTTAGTAAAGCATCTGGAATGTTGCACCCGAGTACCAAGGTACGAAAACTGAGACATATTTGAACACGTCTAACGATCACATGGTTGATCATACTCTGGGTTCCACATGCATGTTTTAGCTGAAGGAAGAATACCTTAAACATGGGTAGGTGAAACCCGTGGAAAGGGTACCATGCAATATGACTTCAAAGGGTCTTCATTTGCTCACCGAACCTCTCCAATCCTATCACTGCTGCGTTTATGCCCCTGTACACATGCTTGATTCTCTTTCGGAGACATAGCAATCCATAGGTTTTAAGATACTTAGTAGTCAGGTACATTCTTAGGCCTTTAATATGCGATGTTGAGTCCATTTCATTGAGCAAGGAGTAGCTCTTGTCTATTCCATATTTGGCTTAAGGAACTTTATCTGTGCTCATTTCAATCTCTGGTTTTATGCAGCACCCCTACTCACCTTTCCCCTTAAGCAAGCATAAGTTGGTTTTCTAAATTTGAGACCCTGTCCTGTTTTGGAATTCAGTTCCTGGGTAGCCAAGTTTACATTCCATGTATTAGTGATATCTTATGATGTTTCTTTTTCTGTGTGACTTATTTCAGTTAGAGTCATCGTACCTGAATCCACTCATTAAGCTGCTACGGGCCTGATGACATAGATTTCATTGCTGAGTGATACTGCATTGTACGTAAGTACCACAAGTTCTTTATCCATTTTTCACTTTCTGTGATATTGAACTTGTACGGTAAACGAGGTTCTTGTAAACAGAGGCGTCCCAAACTTTGGGGTGGCTGTGTCTTTTTGATTTTAATTTCCCTAAGCTATAGGACCATAAGTGGAAGTGCCCTAGGCTCTGTTGCTTTGTTTTTTAGATGTTTCAGGAAACACCATACACTTCTCCCGAGTGTCTGTTGGCAATTTACATCCCGCCCATCAGCATAACAAGGCTCCCAGTTCTCCATGGCCTGTCCTGCCTTTCTGGATTTTACACTTTTTTCAGATGACCCTTTTGACCGGGGGGAAGTGAGACTTCATTGTAGTGCAGATTTCCTTTGCAAGTTTGCTTGGTTGGCCAAAAAGGGCGTATGCGTTTTTTCCTGAATATATTCAGGAAAAAACGCATACGCCCTTTTTGGCCAAGTGCATCATTGTGGACGTTCTGCCTCTTTTCCTATGCTTTCAATGCAATTCCAGTCTACCTCCTGAAATCGGTTTCCTGCAATTCTGCCCCGCTTTCAAGTCCTCTTGGCAGCCTTACTTCAGTATATTTTTGGACGATAGCTGTCATTTATAACTCTGCAGGTTTGTGAATTACAGTGCCCCTGAGCTCCTTTCTTCAACTCGCTTTCTTGTGACCTGGCCGCAACACCGGACGATGGCTTCAGGCCCTAATCTGGTTCCGGCACGGCACGCTGAGCCTTTGGTTATTTCCTTTTCCTGGTGGGAAATGAGAGTTAAATTTGCCCGTCCAGACACCTCCAGCTAGTCTCTCATTGGTTCTCCCTATTCCTGTTCATCTTCCGCAGAAATTGCAAACTGGGCCAAACAGGAGGTTAAAGGGACTGACTCTCCAAGTGGGGAGAGTGTTAGTAAAGCATCTGGAATGTTGCACCCGAGTACCAGGGTACGAAAACTGAGACATATTTGAACACGTCTGCCGATCACACGGTTGATCATACTCTAGGTTCCACATGCATGTTTTAGCTGAAGGAATAATACCTTAAACCTGGGTAGTTGAAACCCGTGGAAAGGGTACCATGCAACATGACTTCAAAGGGTCTTCATTTGCTCACCGAACCTCTCCAATCCTATCACTGCTGCGTTTATGCCCCTGTACACACGCTTGATTCTCTTTTGGAGACATAGCAATCCATAGGTTTTAAGATACTTACTAGTCAGGTACATTCTTAGGCGTTTAATATGCGGTGTTGAGTCCATTTCATTGAGCAAGGAGTAGCTCTTGTCTATTCCATATTTGGCTTAAGGAACTTTATCTGTGCTCATTTCAATCTCTGGTTTTATGCAGCACCCCAACTCACCTTTCCCCTTAAGCAAGCATAAGTTGGTTTTCTAAATTTGAGACCCTGTTCTGTTTTGGAATTCAGTTCCTGTGTAGATAAGTTTCCATTCCGTGTATTAGTGATATCTTATGATGTTTCTTTTTCTGTGTGACTTATTTCAGTTAGAATCATCGTACCTGAATCCACTCATTATGCTGCTACGGGCCTGATGACATAGATTTCATTGCTGAGTGATACTGCATTGTACGTAAGTACCACAAGTTCTTTATCCATTTTTCACTTTCTGTGATATTGAACTTGTACGGTAAACGAGGTTCTTGTAAACAGAGGCGTCCCAAACATTGGGGTGGCTGTGTCTTTTTGATTTTAATTTCCCTAAGCTATAGGACCATAAGTGGAAGTGCCCTAGGCTCTGTTGCTTTGTTTTTTAGATGTTTCAGGAAACACCATACACTTCTCCCGAGTGTCTGTTGGCAATTTACATCCCGCCCATCAGCATAACAAGGCTCCCAGTTCTCCAGGGCCTGTCCTGCCTTTCTGGATTTTACACATTTTTCAGATGGCCCTTCTGACCGGGGGGAAGTGAGACTTAATTGTAGTGCACATTTCCTTTGCAAGTTTGCTTGGTTGGCCAAATAGGGCGTATGCGTTTTTTCCTGAATATATTCAGGAAAAAACGCATACGCCCTTTTTGGCCAAGTGTATCATTGTGGACGTTCTGCCTCTTTTCCTATGCTTTCAATGCAATTCCAGTCTACCTCCTGAAATCGGTTTCCTGCAATTCTGCCCCGCTTTCAAGTCCTCTTGGCAGCCTTACTTCAGTATATTTTTGGACGATAGCTGTCATTTATAACTCTGCAGGTTTGTGAATTACAGTGCCCCTGAGCTCCTTTCTTCAACTCGCTTTCTTGTGAGCTGGCCGCAACACCGCAGGATGGCTTCAGGCCCTAATCTGGTTCCGGCACGGCACGCTGAGCCTTTGGTTAATTCCTCTTCCTGGTGGGAAATGAGAGTTAAATTTGCCCGTCCAGACACCTCCAGCTAGTCTCTCATTGGTTCTCCCTATTCCTGTTCATCTTCCGCAGAAATTGCAAACTGGGCCAAACAGGAGGTTAAAGGCGCTGACTCTCCAAGTCGGGAGAGTGTTAGTAAAGCGTCTGGAATGTTGCACCCGAGTACCAGGGTACGAAAACTGAGACATATTTGAACACGTCTCCCGTTCACACGGTTGATCATACTCTGGGTTCCACATGCATCTTTTAGCTGAAGGAAGAATACCTTAAACCTGGGTAGTTGAGACCCGTGGAAAGGGTACCATGCAATATGACTTCAAAGGGTCTTCATTTGCTCACCGAACCTCTCCAATCCTATCACTGCTGCGTTTATGCCCCTGTACACACGCTTGATTCTCTTTTGGAAACATAGAAATCCATAGGTTTTAAGATACTTACTAGTCAGGTACATTCTTAGTCATTTAATATGGGGTGTTGAGTCCATTTCGTTGAGCAAGGAGTAGCTCTTGTCTATTCCATATTTGGCTTAAGGAAATTTATCTGTGCTCATTTCAATCTCTGGTTTTATGCAGCACCTCAACTCACCTTTCCCCTTAAGCAAGCATAAGTTGGTTTTCTAAATTTGAGACCCTGTCCTGTTTTGGAATTCAGTTCCTGGGTAGCCACGTTTACATTCCATGTATTAGTGATATCTTATGATGTTTCTTTTTCTGTGTGACTTATTTCAGTTAGAGTCATCGTACCTGAATCCACTCATTAAGCTGCTACCGGCCTGAAGACATAGATTTCATTGCTGAGTGATACTGCATTGTACGTAAGTACCACAAGTTCTTTATCCATTTTTCACTTTCTGTGATATTGAACTTGTACGGTAAACGAGGTTCTTGTAAATAGAGGCGTCCCAAACTTTGGGGTGGCTGTGTCTTTTTGATTTTAATTTCCCTAAGCTATAGGACCATAAGTGGAAGTGCCCTAGGCTCTGTTGCTTTGTTTTTTAGATGTTTCAGGAAACACCGTACACTTCTCCCAAGTGTCTGTTGACAATTTACATCCCGCCCATCAGCATAACAAGGCTCCCAGTTCTCCATGGCCTGTCCTGCCTTTTGGATTTTACACTTTTTTCGGATGGCCCTTTTCAGCGGGGGGAAGTGAGACTTCATTGTAGTGCAGATTTCCTTTGCAAGTTTACTTGGTTGGCCAAAAAGGGCGTATGCGTTTTTTCCTGAATATATTCCAGTCTACCTCCTGAAATCGGTTTCCTGCAATTCTGCCCCGCTTTCAAGTCCTCTTTGCAGCCTCACTTCAGTATATTTTTGGACGATAGCTGTCATTTATAACTCTGCAGGTTTGTGAATTACAGTGCCCCTGAGCTCCTTTCTTCAACTCGCTTTCTTGTGACCTGGCCGCAACACCGCAAGATGGCTTCAGGCCCTAATCTGGTTCCGGCACGGCACGCTGAGCCTTTGGTTAATTCCACTTCCTGGTGGGAAATGAGAGTTAAATTTGCCCGTCCAGACACCTCCAACTAGTCTCTCATTGGCTCTCCCTATTCCTGTTCATCTTCCGCAGAAATCGCAAACTGGGCCAAACAGGAGGTTAAAGGCACTGACTCTGAAAGTGGGGAGAGTGTTAGTAAAGCGTCTGGAATGTTGCACCCGAGTACCAGGGGAGGAGAACTGAGACATATTTGAACACGTCTCCCGTTCACACGGTTGATCATACTCTGGGTTCCACATGATGTTTTAGCTGAAGGAAGAATACCTTAAACCTGGAGAGTTGAGACCCGTGTAATGGGTACCATGCAATATGACTTCAAAGGGTCTTCATTTGCTCACCGAACCTCGCCAATCCCAACACTGCTGCGTTTATGCCCCTGTACACACGCTTGATTCTCTTTGGAGGCATAGCAATCCATAGGTTTTAAGATACTTACTAGTCAGGTACATTCTTAGGCGTTTAATATGGGGTGTTGAGTCCATTTCGTTGAGCAAGGAGTAGCTCTTTTCTATTACATATTTGGCTTAAGGAACTTTATCTGTGCTCCTTTCAGTCTCTGGTTTTATGCAGCACCCCAACTCACCTTTCCCCTTAATCAAGCATAAGTTGCTTTTCTAAATTTGAGACCCTGTTCTGTTTTGGAATTCAGTTCCTGTGTAGCCAAGTTTACATTCCATGTATTAGTGATATCTTATGATGTTTCTTTTTCTGTGTGACTTATTACAGATAGAATCATCGTACCTGAATCCACTCATTATGCTGCTATGGGCCTGATGACATAGATTTCATTGCTGAGTGATCCTGCATTGTACGTAAGTACCACAAGTTCTTTATCCATTTTTCACTTTCTGTGATATTGAACTTGTACGGTAAACGAGGTTCTTGTAAACAGAGGCGTCCCAAACTTTGGGGTGGCTGTGTCTTTTTGATTTTAATTTCCCTAAGCTATAGGACCATAAGTGGAAGTGCCCTAGGCTCTGTTGCTTTGTTTTTTAGATGTTTCAGGAAACACCATACACTTCTCCCGAGTGTCTGTTGGCAATTTACATCCCGCCCATCAGCATAACAAGGCTCCCAGTTCTCCATGGCCTGTCCTGCCTTTCTGGATTTTACACTTTTTTCAGATGACCCTTTTGACCGGGGGGAAGTGAGACTTCATTGTAGTGCAGATTTCCTTTGCAAGTTTGCTTGGTTGGCCAAAAAGGGCGTATGCGTTTTTTCCTGAATATATTCAGGAAAAAACGCATACGCCCTTTTTGGCCAAGTGCATCATTGTGGACGTTCTGCCTCTTTTCCTATGCTTTCAATGCAATTCCAGTCTAACTCCTGAAATCGGTTTCCTGCAATTCTGCCCCGCTTTCAAGTTCTCTTGGCAACCTTACTTCAGTATATTTTTGGACGATAGCTGTCATTTATAACTCTGCAGGTTTGTGAATTACAGTGCCCCTGAGCTCCTTTCTTCAACTCGCTTTCTTGTGACCTGGCCGCAACACCGCACGATGGCTTCAGGCCCTAATCTGGTTCCAGCACGGCAC